>NC_133658.1:180155629-180455629 GCF_037893015.1 Macrotis lagotis | reverse complement strand
TGTTTACATAATAACTGTCCTCAAGAAATGTCCAATGGAAGAGGTGACTAACTAGGCTTGTTCTGTTTAGTCCCAGAGGGGAGAACTAGGAACAATGTGTGGGAGTTAAAAGAGAAGCCATTTTAGGCTTCCTCAAAGAAAAATCAATCGTTCTAACATGGACACCCTCCTCAAAGTGACTCCTCATTTGCCTGCCTTCCTGCCTTGACTCAGGATTTCTTTTTTTCCATCCCAAGAACCCAGATCTTCAAGCAATGAATAGACAACCACATGGAGGGAGATGCTGTGACATCCATCCCTGCACTGGAGCAGGTTGTGCTCAGGGACTTCTAAGGTCAATCCATCAAAGACTCCCCAGTCCTAAGGTGGTATAGCAAATAGAGCTTTGGACCTGGAGAAAGGAAAACCCAAGTTGGAAGCCTTCCTACACACACTTAGTACAGTTTCCAAATAAGATGCAAGTGCTTTTTTACAGTTTAACTGTTGGTGTTCTCAATACGTGGTATCCATGGATGGTAGTGGAAGAATAATCACCACATCATTACATAGTAAATGAATGATTATTTATGCCTTCAAAAACCACAGTGTAAGTTACATGCAATTATTATTTTTTTGGTCTTCTAAATCTAATTATATAGCAATCTGCAAGGACTTATAATTACATTGATCTGGTTTCCTACTGAATTACACAGCTCTTGGGGGCTACATAAGACCCTTGAACCACTTTGCTCCTAGATAAGGGTAATTAGCTTCATTTCCTCTTTCTTTTTCTTATTCACAGTTTTTAAATTTATTTTTTATTTTTGAATTTTGCAAATTTTCCCCTAATCTCATTTCCCTTCTCCATCCCCCAAGAAGGCAATCTGATAGTCTTTACATTGTTCCCATGCTATACACTAATCAAAATTGAATGGGTTGAGAAAAAAATCATATCCTTAAGGAAAAAACAAAATATAAGACACAGAAAAATTACATAATAATATAACTTTTTAAAAAAATTAAAGGTAATGAGTCTTTGGTCTTTGTTTAAACTATGCAATTCTTTCTTTGGATGCAGGTGGTATTCTCCATCACAGATACCCTAAAATTGTCCCTGATTGTTGCATTGATGAAATGAGCAAGTCCATTAAGATTGACCCCCATGTTGCTATTGTGGAAAGGAAAATGAGAGAGCACAACACTCTTTTATTAGAAAAGAGCAAGTTTTCTTCATCGTTACTACTATAGACAACTTTCTTGGGAACCCAATAGATAAGTGAGAGTAAAAGTTGAAAGAGCCTTCAGAGCTTATAAGGACCAAGACAAATATATGGGACCAAGACAAATGGATTTGACTTGGTGATGAATGATAGGATAGGGTGATTATAAGACCTCTGATCCAGGATCTCTTTTGGGAGAACTCCATGTGGTCTGGAAACTCTGTAAGGACAGGATAGGATAGGAGATTAGAAGTTAAATTTTCTTTTCCTTTTGTTTTTTCCTTTTCTTCACTGTCTTTTGTCTTGAGAATGGCCTTTTCTAGTACCAAGACAGACCTGAAGTAATTTCTTATGAAATTTCTAAATAATTTTGTATTTGGGGACATTTGTGAATTTTCACTTATACCTTTGAGATTGTGTGTAAGATCCAGGGAAAGGCAAATGTATAACCCATATATGTGTATATACACACACACACACACACACACACACACACACACACACCCTCTGGGATATCCCAAAATCTTGAAAGAAAGATGTACCTAGTCTACAAGGTAATCCAAATCATCCAGGAGAATGAGAACTGGCATACCCCCAGTGTCTTTGTCTGTCTCCAGATCTATAATTGATACATACATGTAAACATAGACCTACAGATAAATACACATGTTTACATATTTTTTCAATGAGTCACTTTAGTACTGGAAATTTCCACAAAAATAATTCTCTCACATATATAGATGTAATTACAGATCCAGAGCATTTTCTATTCAATACAAAATGTAGTTTTCCTTTTTCCTCAGTTATCTCTTTAGCTACATTTCAGGTGGGGTGAAGAGACTCTGCCCTGTGATTTCATCTCTGCATGTGGAAAATTCCTGCTTTTGTGCATTTCAGTGACTTATTAGAAATATTAATTTTAAAAATATAATACAAACTATATATCATTGTATTTATATAATATAATATCAAATCAAAAGATTTGGAATATTAAAATAATATCTTAATTTAAATAACATATACATTAAACATTTTAACCTTTACTTTTGGTTAAAAACATTTTTAGATTTCATATAGGAAACCCTCTTATTTCTTCTTAACTCAAAGCTTAAACTAGTAATCCAACAATTCTGAGTGTTGTATAATAGTTCTTACCAGGTATCAGCAGTTTCTAAGCTATTTTCATAGCTATTTACCATCATATTGACTCTTGCAACAACTATTTCATAGAACTAGCCATCTCATCATTGGTGAAGAGGGCTTCCTGAGGTAGAGTCCAGTATATATATATTTCTAATTAAATAATATTTGAAAGGATAATCTGGTCTTTTTTTGGGGAAATGAGAAATCAAAAGGTCATATTTCCTGTGGTAGACCACTTCTTCAAACTGAGAAGCTTGATGTGATATGTGTGGCCATATATTGCTGCCAATAATTCTGTACAAATGGGACTTGATGCTCAGAATTCTGAAAGTATACAGACATATAAAAACTCAGTGGATGAGAAGAGAGAGAAATCTGTGAAATCATATAAGTTCTATAAGAATTTTCTCCTCTGCCCTCTTCCCAAATAATGACCTGCTAACCTTCATATTTTATAGGATTGGAGATTAGACCATGTAAATCCTATCAGACTATTAAGGCTGCAAGATATGGCATTGAACATACGTATACAATGCAAATCATGATCTTTACTAGTCTTTCATATTGATATTGATAAATTTGCTTAATATGCTTCCACCCTGTTCAAATATCCATATAGTTACTTATGGCTGACTTGCAGACCTCATACTTATCTCCCTATATTTAAGAAACTCACATTTTGGCAGCACTTCCCTGCTTGATTACCATTCTATCACATTCTGCGAATGATGGAGATAGTGAAATCTTTTCCCTGGGTCTGGGTGCTGACAATGTTTTAGGGGAGGGTTTTTCCCAAGTCAGTTACTTCCTGTCTGCTTTCAAAGGCATGTCTTCAGCTCTGTCTGTTCACAAATACCCACCATGAAGCTTCTTGAAGGGAAACTGTGGATCCAATTTGCGCCAGGGTGTTGAGGGACTTTGGTGCTTAACCATCCCCAATAGTTCTAAGCCCTTGGATGATATTACTCTGTAAGCCTTTAATTTCTTGTCAGTGGTGGTTTCAATAAGTTGAAAGTCATCCACTAATAAGTCATCTGTCTTTGATTATTGTCAGCTGGAGTATTTTTCACTTTAGACTGGAGTTCATTTCACTAGTGACATGGTTGGGAAATGTAGGCTACTTAACGATATCCTAACACATTCTAGCATTTAAGTCATCAACAGAAGCTATTCTGTCTTCCACCTTGTGACCTGGACTCTAAATTTTGCTGGAATTGTCAGGAATCTTTGGTTTCATAAAAATACCTTCAGGCCTGAGCAGTGTCTAATGGCATAGTGTCCTGCTTTGAAATTAATTAGAGATTCAAATGAATCCACTTTTGACTTCATGAGAGTGTATAGAGGTCAGTGTTCAAAGGACATTAGTTCTCCATGGGGGAATATAGGTATGCTTTCATTAGGATAATAGGACAAGTCCTCCTAGTCCATCTGAAGACCATTAGCTTCCACGCTAAATGCTTCCCTCCCTCCTTCCCCACCCGCATCAATGTACGTTTTATTATTATTTCAAGCACAAGTAATTCCCTCTAATTTTAAAATAATTTGCTGATTTCATTTAGTATTAAATGAGAAAAATAGAAAATACAAATATTTGTTACATTAATACCTGTGTACATCACAGGTACATTAATGTACATTAAACAACTTTTGTTTACCTATCAAATCTGTAAGCTATTTCTCTTTGCTTATTTCCTTAAAAATATTCTTTCAGTTATATTTATCCCAGAGCCTAGGACAAAGATAACCTATCTCCTTTATCACTGAATAATCTCCCTCTTTTTTCTTTTCTTACGGAATTGTACTCCATATCATATTTCTTATGCCCACAATTCACAACTCTCAGTCTGTTTACTTTATTTCATATAATCCAACATTTTATTAAAGAGAAAATTATCAGGAGCACAAAATAAACAAACAAACAAGAACAAGGGCCCATGTAAACCTCTCTGGTGAGAAAAATATGGATTAGTAGGAGGATGAAACTTGATCTGGAGGTGAAAGAGGTGGGCTTTGTTGGAAGTCCTTGAGTCTTTTGCCAACACTATTTGGCTTGTGATCAGACATATAATCACTCTGATCCTCAGTTTTTGGGTCTGTTAAATGGGGATAATAACACTTCATATGGAGCTCATAAAACTCTGAGCTCTTTGTATACTCACTTTATAGTGAAACTCACTTGTTTCACTATTTTTTTTTCTTCCCAAGAGACCTTGGAGAAAATCAAAGTGTATGGGAAAAAGACACCTCCACAAACTATTAATCTCTTTCCTCTACACCAGGAATCATTTTAGAAAGAAGGAATCTATGCTCAACATTTCTAGAAATGTTTCTTCAAAATGTGGACAACCCTGAGGGTGTAAGCCATAGTCTACTTAAAGTAATAATAAAAATAAATAACAACCATATGGTTACAAAATTTCCTTTTTCAATTTTTTTCTTCTAGTGTCTATATCACTTGTATAAAATGTATAAATTAAGTTTTTAGCTTAGAATCCTGTAGACAACTCTGAAAAAAAAGTTTTTTTTTGGTCTCTGGACATGAGAATGTATCTTCTGTTCATCTGATTCATCCTCTCTTCCCAATGGCTTCCTTGTGGAATAAGCATTGAACAGCTTTCCTTTTTTTAACTTAACATCAGCTTCTCTCTCATAATTTCTGTCTAGTCTTTTTAAAATATGACTTAATTCTTTTTCTGTCTTCTTCTGCAGGTCATATTCAAGGTTGTTGTGTTTTCTCTCATCTCTCAGAACTGAGGAGGTGGATGTGAGGAATCTTTGTTTATAGTATGATGAAGCAGTATACTCCTGAGATGTTTGCAGGCTTTTCCTGAAACACAGGAAACCCAGAGTATTTTCATCCTCAAAAGGAGCAGGACTCCTGACTTGTTGGAGCCAGCAGAGTCAAGCTGTGTAGTCGAAGTTTTCCTGTTTCTTTGCTCTGCACCATCAGCACGGCTTGTTTGATGTCTATCTATGAGGATGCTATAATTTTGGCACACCACATGCTTCAATCACTTCCTTTATTATCACCTTCCTTATTTAGTACTCATTAGACCTCCCTGTTGTAAGGAGTCCTTTTTGGAATAGGTGACCATCAGCAATTGCCTTTTCTATGTCCATATGTAAAATAGCCTTAGATACTGGTGTGAGTTTATTAAAAAGAAAAAAAAATAGGCTTATTATTAAGGATATTGTGATTATAAAATTAATCTGGAGCAACAAAATATTAAGAACAGCAAGGGAACTAGATCTAAAACTATACTATAAAGTGGCAGTCATCAAAAATGATACTGGTTAAGAAATAGTGTAATGGATCAGTGGGTTAGATTAGGTTTAAAAGAAACTGCAGTAAATAACTACAATAATCAACTGTTTGACAAACCCAAAGACATCAGCTTCTGGGATAAGAACTCATTATTTGACAAAAATTGTTGGGAAAACTAGAAAGTAGCATGGCAAAAACTAGGCATAAACCCCCATCTCACACCCTACACCAAAATAAGGTCAAAATGGATATAGGGATTAGACATAAAGTGCGACACCATAGATAAATTAATAGACAAAGAAATTATCAGAATATGAAAAGGGGACAAATTTGTGACCAAATAAGAAACAGAATACCTTATAAACTGCAAAATGAATGATTTTGATTATATTAAGTTAAAAAGATTTTGCACTAATAAAAATCAATGCTGCCAAAATTAGAAGGAAAGTTGGGAAATAATCTTCACAACTAGGAATTCTGATAAAGGTCTAATTTCTAAAATATATAGAGAATTGCATCAAGTTTATAGTGTTACAAGTCATTCCCCAATTGATAATTGATCAAAGGATATGAATAGAGAGTTTTCAAATGAAGAAATTAAAGCAATATACAATCACACAAAAAATGCTCCAAATCATTATCAATTAGAGAAAGGCAAAGTAAAAAAACACTGAGGTATCACCTCAAACCTATCAGATTGGCTAAGGTGAGAAAAAGAGAAAATGTTGGAGAGGTTGGGAGAGGATAGGGACATTAATGCATTGCTAGTGGAGGTGTGAGATGATCCAACCATTCTGGAGAGCAATATGGAACTATGCCCAAAGTGCAATAAAACTGTTAATTCCCTTTGACCCAGCAATTCTAGTTCTAGGCCTGTATCCTGAGGAAATCATAAAAAATGGAGAAAATCACACATATTCCAGAATAACCATAGCAGTTCTTTTTGTAGTGGCAAAGAATTGGAAACTGAGGGGATGCCCATCAATCGGGGAATAGTTAAGCAAGTTATGGTACATGTATACTATGGAATACTATTTTTCCTATAAGAAACCATAAATATTCAGACTCTAGAGAAGCACAGAATGAATTCCATGATCTGATACTGAGCGAAGGGAACAGGACCAAGAGAATAATGTACACATTAACAATAACATTGTTGAGATAATCAACCTTGATGGAAGCAGCTCCTCTTAGCAGTTTGGATAGCTAGGACAACCCTATTAGACTGACTATGGACAATGCTATCCCCAATCAGAGGAAGAAAACCAAAACACAGCCAAGCAAAACAAAACAAAAAAAAAAATCCTTCAGAATCTAATGAATACTACATTCGCTTTTTAAAAAATATCTCATATATTTATTTCCCTTAATTTCTCATACCAAAAATGACTAATCTATAAACACGTTTAAGACAAATTATATACAATATTAACTTGACTGTTTGCCACTGAGGGGAGTGAGGTGGGAATGGAGGGTGGAAGGAAAGTTTGTAAGTTAAAATTTACTTATGCATATGGATGGATTTTGAAGTACTTTCAAAATATGTATTTGTTATAATATTGATAAAAATATCAATAAAAAAGATATTGTGATTAATGCTGGGGATTCAGTTAGGTCCCTGTCAAGGATTTTATTTAAGAGAAATAAACGTTTTTAGCTGCCAGGCAAATGGAGAGTTACAGTGATCCTTAGGATGAAATAAACGACATTTGTTGAGCCATTTGTTGGTGCCAAAGATTTTAGTGGTGAGAACTCCCCTTTTTCTCTTCCATCCATGACTTTTCTAGAAGCTTTCTCTGATGAGGAGTTAGGGGCACGTGATGGAGGAAGGTTCAGGTCACAGCTTCAACAGGGTTGCCCTCCTAGATGATGACTACAAGGGAAAGAATGGATGTAGGGTCTGTTTGGTGCAGGAAGAGACATTATGCTGTTCTCAAGATTCTTGAGTATCTGCTCATTAGAAGAAAGGTAGTTGTTGAATGGTTTTATTGGTACTAGTGGGAATGGTAGGACCCTTCACCCATAGGTCTTCTTCCATAAACTTCAATGGCTGAGAGAAGGAAACTGGAAGCAGAAAGGTAATGGCATAGGGGGTACTGCTTTTATTCAGACTTTTGGACAGACAATGGGCTTTTTCCAATTATGTATGAATGGAGATAGTGGTTGAGGTGGTATCTGTGATTTGACTTGCTTGACACATGTTGCCCCTATCTTTCCCTCAAGTAGCATTCCTTAATTATTTCAAACTTCTTTACTTCTTGTCATAACTAATAGGGTAGGAATGAGCTGAGGTTAGCAAATGAGTGAAGGAGAGAGGAGAATGAGCAAGCTTCAAAGAAAGCCCAAGGTGGTTATGCCACCAAGCATTGGTTTCCAAGGCCTTATATGGAACAGAGGGGCATATTTGAGAGGAATAACAGTGCTTAGGTCTGCCATTGACTCCATTCCATTCAGTGATAATCAAGGGATGAGGAGTTATTTTGGATTCCCTAAAACCCAATCCAGGAGTATGTGATCTTGGAAAGTGTTCAGGGGGAGGGTCAGAGGTCTCAGGCAAGGACATGGTGAATAAATACATGTTCACAGAAGATGAAACCAATATCCTCCATCCCTGGGAGGCTATGGTGGAGCAGTAGTAGCATTCTTGCTAATTCTAGGACTGAAGCCATTTGCTATCTCACAATGGAAACAGCTGACCCAGGAAGGGAAGATTGAATATAGGTATCCCAAAGGTCTTCTTGAACTACTTGGTTTGAGAATTTTAGGATGGCCTGGATCTGAGATGACTACTGGGGTAGTCTTTTTAAAAACATATTTGAGGGGGGTGGCTAGGTGGTGCAGTGGATAGAGCACCGGCCTTGGAGTCAGGAGTACCTGGGTTCAAATCTGACCTCGGCCGTGTGGCCTTGGGCAAGCCACTTAACCCCCATTGTATTGTAAAATCTAAAAACAAAACGTATTTGAGCTTATTATTGTGCTTTCATGATAATAAGCAAAGAATTTTACATTTTGATCTATTTCTATGGGGGTTTTGTGGAGTGCATTGGAAGAATCAGAGAGGAAAGAACATGAGGTTTTCTAATGATTGGGAGTTGAACTAAGAGATTAATTATGTAAACACATACTGAACAGACCCCCTCCATGAGCAAAGGAGCAAAGCCAGAGTACAGAGAAAGGTAGCTTTTTAAAAACCATAGAGATCTTGGTGTTTCTCTGATGTCAGTGGAGTATATAATTGCCAGGTTGAGTGTGGGATTGCCCATGCTTGATCCCAGTAATTGAACAGGATCAGGCAAGTGTCCCACAGTACCTCCAGGGAGTTAAGTAAATTTTTCTTCTAAAAGATGACAGAATTTAGTCATTTAAAAATTCAAATAGTTGGAGAATGGAGAGTTTTTTTATGCTTTATGATTTTTAACTGTCTTTGAAAAGTTTAGTGGGGTTAATTATAAATCCCAGGATTCAAAGGGACAAGAGTCTATCTCTCAGTCTTCAGGCAAAAATAACATCACCTACATTTTTGCAGATGGGATAACTGAGACCCAGAAAGAGCCCAGAATTAGTTAGGAATGAATAAGGAATAGAACTCACATATCCTACTTACTGGAGAAATGGTTTCCAATATGCCATATTGTCTCTCATAAGACTGAGACTTTATTGTCTATCTCCTCCAAAAGGTAGGTCTTTAAGGATCTTTTATAGTTATCTATATTTTAATACTTCTGTGAAGCTAGGTGGCATTGTGGGTAAACACAGGGCTAGGAAGTAGGAAGACTCATTTTCTGAGATCAATCAGGCTTCAGACACATCCTCACTATATGACTCTGGGCAAATTACTTAACTCTGTCTCAATTTCTTCATCTGTAAAATGAACTGGAGAAAGAAAGAAATAGCAAACCATTCCAGTATCTTTGCCAAGAAAACCCCGAGTAGGGTCATGAAGAGTTGGATACAACTGAACAACAATTTATTTCAATATTTTCTATTGTCCTTCCATTTAATACACACTTCCATTTAGACTATAATAATAAAATAGTCTAAAGGCTGAATGTCTTGCTTATCCAGGCTTGGCATCATTCTTTCAGGTAATCCAAAGATGTTCTTTCTCCCACAGAATCCTTTCTTCAATCCTTAAATAACTTCAAAATACTGGCTTCTTTATTCTAAGTTTCAGTCAGAACAGCTGCCTGGCATGTTCAAGATACAACAGTCAAAGAATTGACTTAAATTAGAATTATAGTGACTGAATCAATCATACATGTTAGCATCATGTAACCTAGCTCTATAATGTTTAATAATGTTTAACTACCTTCCTAAAGCATGTCAACTATATTACTTTGGTTGTCTAAACAGGGAATATTAAGATTTTTTTTATTCAAAAATGTTCTATAGTAGCATTTCCTCTAATTTGGACCCAATTAGTGTTAACTACCAGAATCAGAAGAGTTGGTCAACCATGTCTAGTAATAAGATTGGGGATAGACAACTGATTGGGCAGTAAATATTTAATGTCTCTAAATAAAAATTTCTGACTGGAGGCAATCCAGCATATGGATTAGAGGGTCAGCCTTGTAGTAAGATTTGGATTCAAGTCTTGTATCTGACTTGTAGAACATCTGTAACCATGTACAAGTCAGCACCTCCCAGCACTCCCAAGACAGCTGAGAGTGCAAATTATAAATAATTTGCTAATTTGTGTTGATGAAGGGAATTTTTCCATTTGGATCTCTATATGGGAAAAATCATAGTTTTGGACCAAAATTCAGAAGATAATATATTTCTCTAATATATCATTTTATTTGAAAGTTGTTTTAAGCTGAAATATCATAAAAGTGAAAGCTACCTGTGATCTACAGTGACTAACCTTCCACAAGTATGGCAAGCTGGCCCTGAGAAAGAGAACACAGAGAGATCAGGCAGTGATTCATTACTGAATAGGGTGGAGAAAGTGGAGCAGAGATAACAAGCACTTTCTAAAAAAAAAAAACAACAAAACTTCTTTAACCAGTACAGCCCTTGTTTATTTGTGAAGAACAGAAGGACATGATTAGGAGGATAAATGCTGTTTTCATCCTGCTCTTTTTTTCCCCTCTTCATGGAAGCAAAGTTTGGGAATTCTTGTCCTGTGGTTGGGAATATAGACTAATAGCTAAAATGACTTTATCATCTTGTTAAATAAGAGTTGAACTGAGGAATTCAGGGGCAATCTTTTCTTGGAAGAAAAAGTCCAAAAAACAGAGACATCTTTGCCTTGATCATCTTGACAATCACTCTAATGAGTCTGACTGAGGAGAAAAGTTTCATAGCAATTGGCTAAATGCCTAAATGAAGAGAGTTTTAGCTATTCCTTTGGGAAATAGTTTCCTAACCACATCAGCTAGTACTTCATCTAAAGATCATAGCTTAAAGCTGAAGGGTGAATGAAAGTACTGTAGATGTCCTCTAGGGGACATAACAAATTTAATGACTATTAGTGCAAATGAAATAATACAGAGAGATGTAAGCTATAAATTAAAAAGATTTCAAGACATATATATATATATATATATAGATTAACATATAGATATATGTGTATATCTCATTTATCTATTTCTTCAGAATACTTTTCTTTGTTAACATATCATGTTAGTGTTCTAAAGAGTCAAACATACATATATTATAATATATACATATTGAGATCCCTTTGGAGGTCAAAAATTTTCATTTAATACATATGTATTTGTGGGATTATTAGTTCAAATTTTATGGATGGAATGTGTTGTTGCTATTTTGTTACTCTGGCATATTACTAAATTAATGCCTTTGCTTTGGACTGAGTCTTCTGACAAGTAAGAGAGGTTTGTGAGCTATGCTTTAGAGAGAATTCTGACCCACAAAGTACTGAGACAAATGGTGGATTCCTGGAAACCAAAGTATGAGAGTGGGGATCTGGGATGCTACATAAGTGAAATGATAGATGACAGAATGTTGTGCAAGGTGCTTAATGAGTGTTTGTTGATTGATCTCCTGTGTAACTATCAAGATAGGCCAGTATAAAGATTTATAATATTATAGTTCATTTTGCAAGAAATACATGTAATCTACTTAAAACAGTATTTGGGTAATGAGTCAGAGTTTGTTGTTCCCATTTACTCATCTGATTTCATTGCCCTGGGCAATTCCTTTACCCTGTCCTTAGTTTTTCCCTTTCTGTAAAATGAGCAGAGTCATTCCAACTCTGACCTCATTCACGGGGTTATTGGGCAGATTTATGGCAAAAAAAAACGAATACCTAAATGGGATGCAATGATGAATCCTGAAGAAAGAAATTACTTCAAAAATTCACTAAAATGATAAAAAAGTTGGAGTTGCCTCCAAGTATTTGGAAAATTGTCACAGTTGGGAAGGATTAGGTGTTACTTTTCAACTCTCAGAGATCAGAACAGAGAGCACTGGGTAAAAGTTGCAATAGAAAATTTATACTTGATGTAAAGAAAAACTTCCTATCCATTAATGTATCAATCAAAGCTATACGAACATTTGAAAGATATATGTATCTATATCTATATGAATAACATAGAGCTATGATATGATATATCAAATAGTGTTCTACAAAAGGTTAAATTAGACTCATGCAAAGGGTGCCTCCTTATTGAAAGTCTTCAAGTAAAAAATGAATGATCATTTACTGATCATTTTATAGGAGGTATTTTTTCAGGCAAGGACTAAGCTGGCCATTGACTCTCCTCCTAACTCTGAATTCTGAAATTCTTGGAAATATCCAGAGGAAGAAACAAAAACAAAAACAAACAAACAAAAAAGAGGAAGCTTACAAAGTACTTAAAATAACCAGACAAAGGTTAAACTCTATATCTCTTTTGTCTTAGAAACCTTGAGAAACTTAGTTTATTCCAGTCTTAGAATCAGGAAAAAGGGTTAAAAAAAGAGAGAATCAGGGAGTGAGCAAAGGTGTCTCAGAAAGTAAATAAGGATTGAATGATTAGAACTATTTGAAAGGGGTAAAAAAAACTTTCTGGGACAGTTGGGGGCTCAGTGAATAGAGTACTGGTCTTGGAATCAGAAAGACTCATCTTCATGAGTTTAAATCTGGCCTTGGACACTTACTAGCTGAATGACCCTGAACAAATCACTTAGCTCTGTTTTCCTTAGTCTACTCATCTATAACATGAGCTGAAAAAGGAAATGGCAAACTACTTCAGCATCTTTGCCCAGGAAATTCCAGAATGGGATCTTGAAGAGTCATCCTCTACAGAACACATACACAAAAGATTTCTAGATATAATATTGTGCATTAGGCCTTGACTTAGGAAGACCAGAGTTCAAATTTAGTACTCAGACATTTACTATTAACTTTGTGACCCTGGGCAAGTCACTTAATCTCTGTTTGCCTAGGTTTTCTCATTTATGAAATGAGGGTAATCATAACACCTACTTTCAAGGCTGAGAATCAATTGAAATAATAATTCTAAGGTGTTTCATACAGTGCCTATATAAAAGCCCTATAGATATTAATGGCAGCTAGGTGGCACAATGGTCCAGTCCTGAAATTAAGCAAACCTGAGTTCAAATATCACCTCAGTCACTATCTGTGTGGCCTTGAGCAAGTCTCTTAATCCTGATTGCCTAGAATCCAGAGCTACCTTCAGTTGTCCTGATTCACATTTGGCCATTGGACCCAGATGACACTGACCCCCTCACTCAAATCCAATTCACCTGCATGTCTTGGCCTGATGTCATGGTCGTCTTTGAGAATGAAGGATAAACATCATCATCATAAATGTTAGCTATCACTAGCTATTATTATTGCATATTGTGACATACATTAATTCACTAAAAGCATTAGGATAAGAGAAAGAGCCAAGTCTCTTAAAGATAGAAAATCATGGAATCATCAAAAGAACAATTCCTTAGGGGAAGATTAAAAGTACTAACAATAGTTGGTATTTACACAGCTCATTGAGGTTTGCAAAGCCCTTTAAGTATGTTATCTCTTTGGATCCTTTCCACAGTCTTGTAAAATTGGGATCTCTATCTAGTTAGGATTTGAACTAAGTACTTCTCGATCTGTAAATACTCATGGAGATCATGCTGCCAGGAAACTTTAGTTTTAGTCCTGGGGGAAACAATATCACAATGATTTAGAAATGCTAGCAATGAAAGGTTTTTCTTTTTTGAGGGGGGGCAAATTGGTGAGGAAATTTGGCTAGAGTTTGCAATCAATCAATCAATATTTACTAAGTATCTTCTATTTTCTAGATATAGTACTAAGGGCTATGGATACAACTGGTGTACTAAGAAGATTAAGCAAGGAAAGGTAAAAGGGTATTTGGAATACACTTGATGATGATCTTATAACCATTGGATGAAATAGATATATAATGTTATGTTAACTAAAGCTGTATTGGATAGAATCAAAATAATAATGGGATAATTGAATTTTTTAGCTGGAAAAGACATTAAAGAATACATATTCCATCTATGTCTTTTTGAGGGTGGGGGAGGTCAGACCTGTGATTTCTTCATTGTTAAAATCTCCTAGTGTGAAAATTCCTGCCAGAAGCACAGATTAGCAGCACTTTTCTAATGTTCAATCTTAGAGAAATGCCAAAGGTTTTAAGGGATTAAATGACTCAGTCGTGTTCTGGGGCCCAGTATCCACTGAGAACCAGTGCTTGCCCTCAAGGAGCCATGTATTGGCAGAATGATTAAAGAGAGAACCCTTTTGTATAAATATCATGAGCCATATGCATATTTTAAAATGAGTGATGATCCCAGAATTTTTTTTTCAAATTCCCATTAGTGTTGAGAAATACATTTCTTATTTATATTTTTAAAGAGAAATGACTTTTTTACCTCTTGAAAACTTTGTAGTATACTTTAATACAACAGATCTGGTGGTATTAAAGATTAAATAGATTTTTAGAATATATTTATTATGTTTTCCTCACTTTTTTCTCATTATGGTAAATTATAAAAGCTCAAAACATTCAGAAAAATTTCCCCTGCCCCACAAAAAAAGACAGGAAAAAATGATTTAAAAAATAAGCAATTTTATTCTTGGATTGAGATACACACAATGTATTCAAATATTCCCTTAGCTATGATTTTGATCCAGATTATATTGGCCCTCATGTAAGAATCACTTGAATTGTTATTTTGGCAAATTCCAATGGATTAATCCATTTTTCCAAAATATGCAAAATATCTAAGTTTCAACTGATCTTTTTCATTTGACCCCAGTAATTTCTCAGTTTAGTCAGTTGGAAGTCAACTAGACTATTGCAATAGATTCTTTAAAGATCTTCCTGACTCTGTTCTCTCTCCCCTCTCCAATTCTTTCTTAATATCCCTGCCAGACTAAGCTTCCTAATGCATAAATCTAATCATGTCATTCCTCTGTTTAAAAAAAAATCTCTGGAGGCCCCCTATTGTCTACCAAGCAAAGTTCAAATTCCTTTGCTTGTCATTGACAGGCCTTTCACAATCTGTATTATCCATTATTTCCTGCCTTATCTTATTATTCCTTTCCAAATATTTTATGATTCAACCAAGCTATATGGGCCCCATTATTCCCCAACATGAGCTGGTTTTTCCCACCTCTTTACCTTGGTTGTTCTCTGTACCTGGATACTCTTTCCAACTGTCCATCTCTCTGTCTCTTTCTCTGCCTCTGACTGTCTGTCTCTTTTTATAGTCCCCACCAGGTGGCAATTTATTTAGTACTTTATATGTCCCAAACTATAAGTTATTGAGCTTGGCTTCTATCCCTGGCAAAATTCAAGAATGCATTATTAGTAAAGGGGTAGTTTGAGAGCATTTGTAAGGAGAAGCTTTGATCACTAAAGTTAATAAGGATATTAAAAAAACAAACAAACAATAAACTCAGTTCTTGCCAGAGTGCTACCACATTCTCCTACCTGCTTGAGGCTACCAGGTAAGAATAAAATACCCAGGAGTACACTGATGTAAGTTCATTGACCAGCTCTCTGGTGGGGGGGGGTGTTAAAACAAAACAAAAAAAAACCAAAATGAATGCATGATATACCTTTAAGTTTGATCTTTATTGGTAAAATTTTATACATTACTTTTTTAATTTTGGACAAACAACAAAGCAAATTCAAGTCCTGATTTGCAGGATTTCTACTTTCTAAGATTATGAATACTCACACTGAAAATTTAACAACCAGCTTTTAAGAGTCATTTTGAGCTGGCTCTAGTACACCCTTGCAGACACCATTCCATTGTGCCCACTTCAGTTTCCTGACTGCCAGTTCTCCACCCTCTCCTTCCAGCTTTTTACACTGCCACCTAACATCTGGAAAGGTCTCCACCTTGAGGATGGAACCTCAACAGTGTGGAGACTAGCTGGATTCATTTCTCAAAAGCTGAAAACCTTTACCATCCTATACTCTCTATCCCATTGATTCTGAGCCCTCATTGTTTTTTACTGAAACCTGTTCTTCATCCCTCAGTTTCTATCCTCTATAACCCAACTGTCACACTGTCCCACTATAAATCTAACCACCCCAGGGCTATTTGGAAAGCCTGCTCTATCGAAACCAAAATTGATTGTTTTAAAAAATAATTTTCCTTCCCTTTTCTTGTACTCACTGAAATATGACTCTCTCTTGATGTCACAGCTTCCCTGTCCACCCTTTAAAGTGTTAGTTGCACTTATGCTTATCTTTCTCCTCCCCCTCCAACCCCCAACTCATTGGTCAATATAAAGGATTTGTATTAGTCCTTGCTTCCCATTTCCACCTTCAGAGTCTCCTTCTGCCTCCATTTCTCAGAACCTCTCCTTCTTTGAAATTCATTCAATTCATATTTGCACCAAGGTGAAGATTCGAGTAGCTGCTATCTATTATCTTCCAGGACAGACTATTTTTCTTTACTAAATGAGTTCAGTGTATGACTTACAGAATTCCTCTATACAATCCCTTTCTTCATATTATGAAAAAATACAAATGTACATCTATGCACATATGGCCTTCATTTGAAGAAGAAAATCATGTCCTTCTTTTTTGAATATCATGTACATATGTATGTAATATATTCATATATACACAATAAATATATATAAATACATGTATATATATATATATATACACACACATATATATACATATACTCTTCAAACACTTTAAACTGCTAGTTTCTCAGCTTAATCATTCTCCCTTCTCTACTTCAACTTTTCTACAATCAGAAATGTTCTTACCTTTGATCTCACCATCACCCATAAGTGTTCCACTTCAATATTCATTAACTTTGAAATCCCCTTATCTGACTACAATCTGTTATCATTCCACCTCTTCCTCTGCTTTACAATCCCAAACTCTGTTTTTCATCATCACCATCATCTCTAATCCCCCATCCCTTAGTTATTTCCCAGGCCATGTCTTTTTCCCCATCTTTATCCCTTGGTGAATTAGTTCAACTGTGCATTGACCTCTTCTCTAGAGTCCCTTGCCCCCTTATCTTATCACTGATCATGACCTGCCAAGCCCCTGCTTTGGATGATTCCCACCATTGTCTGCCTTCCCCCCTCCACCTAATGATATGCTGCTGAACAAAACTAAAAAAAAAATGCCATTTCTGTCCACTATAGATTTATGTTGTGTAATCTCAAAGGCAATCCTTTTACACTTTCCTAATTAATTCATTAACTCACTTTCACAGAAACTTTTTTTAACCCTTTAATTTCTCCTCAAAATTTCTATGGCTCTCTCTTCTTCCTCCTTACCATTTCAACTTGCTTTGTCTTATATTTCATTGAAAAAACAAACAATTGAGACCATTAACAAAAAAAAATCCTTTCCTCCTGGTCTCACATCACCTCTCCCCTATTATTTCCTTTTTTTTTTACACCTCTCTCACATGAAGAGGTGGGCTAATTTCTCTATATGCTATTTTGCTTGTAGATTACTTAAGCACCCATAGATGCCATTATTATTTCTATGCTAATACTTCCCAGATCTATTTATCTAGCCCTCACTTCCCTTTGGATCGTTTTCTTGCATTCTCAGATGTCTGTTAATCACCTAGAACGGGATGTCTCTTAGACTTCTTAAATTCATTATATCCAAAACTGAAAGGAGAGAAAATTATCTTACCTTTCAAGGTCTCCCTTCTTTTCTTAGTACTTTCAAAACCCTTCACTGGCTTACCAGTCTCATTAAATTGCAATCTATTTTATCCTCAAATTTTCACTCTCATTCAATCCTCCATAGCCAAATTATGTTAATGCTTCCTTCATAACATCTAATCCATATGTTTTTTTTCTCTTATGGAACTGTCCATATTGATGTAGAATCTTATCACCTTATGCAAGGACTTTTAAAATAGCTTCTTGCTTGGTCCCCCTATCTCACATCTCTCCCTATTCCAATCCTGTTCCATTCAGCTGTCAAATCAGTCTTCCTAACCTATTCAATCAACTTCAATGGCTCTCTATTATATAGAGAATCAAAAAGAAAATCCTGCTTATCTTTTAATGTTCTTCATATCCTGATCCCTATCTTTCTAATATCCTTATACCATACTATTCCAATATAGTCTACAATCCAGTGGTAATGACTTTATTTCTGTTCCTCAAAAATTGCTCCATTTTCCAACACTGGACATTTTCACTTGTTGCCCTATATTCTTGGAATTCTCTTCCTCATCATTTTCATCTCCTGGCTTTTCCTTTAAGTCCTAGGTTAAAAACTACCTTCTATAGAAAGATTTTCCTAATCTTCCTTAATTCTAGTGCCTTTTTTCTATTATTTCTATTTTATTCTGTGTATATTTAATTTATTCATAGTTATTTGCATGTTGTTGGTGGGTTTTTTCCTATTAGCCTGTATGCTCTATTGAAAGCAGAGGGTGATTTTTTTTTTGCTTTTCTTTGCACTTGTTACAATGTCAGACATATAGTAAAATAAACAAATTCAGCGGGTGGCTAGGTGGTATAGTGGATAGAGCACTGGTGTTGGAGTCAGGAGTACCTGGGTTCAAATATGACCTCAGACACTTAATAATTACTTAGCAATATGGCCTTGGGCAAGCCACTTAAGCCCATTGCCTTGAAAAATCTATAAAGATAAATAAATAAACAAATAAAAGAAACAAATAAACAGGACTGGTTGAAGAAACAAAGTATAATCATTAATATATAGATTTCAACTTGGTGTTCGATCTCCAGTGAAATAACTTTGGGATCTTTCATTGATTCCGCTCTGTTTAATACACTTAACAGTATCATTGATGAAACCACAAATGTCTTATTCTCAAACTTTCATATGATACAAAATGATAGGGAAATACAACACAGACAACATTAAAAACAAACAATACCTTGATAAAAGTAAGTGAATCTAAAAGGATGGAAGAAATGGGTATAAATCAACTTTTTAAAGAAAAGCTAGACAACGTGACAATCTATATGAAAAGGAATTTTAGTGAATGACAAATTCTTTCATAATAGGGTGGTAACACTGCACAGTGAAAGCAGATTTAGAATAAGGGGACTTGGGTTTGAATATCAATAATGCTACCTACTACTTAATGTCCTTGTGTCAGTTTCCTTAGCTCTTAAATGAGGAATTTGGACCACATGACTCCATTCCATTTTTCTATCAATTCTATCTTCTAATAGTTTGTTGTTCAGTGTTTTTTCAGTAATGATCCATGATTCCATTTGAGGTTTCTTGGCAAAGATAATAGAGTGGTTTTCCATTTTCTTTTTCAGCTTGTAAAAATGAGATGATGAGGCAAATAGGGTTAAGTGCCTTAATCAGAATCACACAGGTAGTGAGTATCAAAGTTTCCTGATTCCAAACCCAGTACTCTAGCCACTGTAACATGTAGCCACCCAAATCTTACAGTGATGGGGTGCATATTACTTAAGGCTGTATATTTTTTAGTTAAATTTAATAAATAGGAAGTTCTTTCTCACAGTGGATGGAAATCTGACTTTTTATAATTTCATTGATCCCCATCCTGTTCTATGAAGCAGCACAAAATAACTCACATTAAAGCTTTTCAAATAGTTGAATACTATTATCATACCTATCATTATTCTTTCCTTTTTATTCCCGTTTAAGTATCCACATTTCCCCAAGTTATTCTTTTCACAATCTATTTTCCAGAGTTCCTGTCATCTTGGTCATGGTCATTTGAATGCTCTCTACTTTTTAATGTTCTCCTAAAACTGGACCACAAATGTATATTCATGTACTAAATGGCAATTGCCTTGATTATGATCAATTAAACTCATATTTTTCCCTTTTCACATTATCTTCTATTGTGCTAGGACTAGTCCAATAAATACTTACATGATTAGTTGCTTAAAGTAAAAAGCATAGAATCAAAGATCTAGAGACAGAAGGGAGACTAAAGACAATCTGATTCAATCATTTCATTTCACAAATGAGGAAAGTAAGAACCGAAGTAGTGGAGGTCATATAGGTACTAAAAAACAGCATGAATAGAATCTGGATTCTGACACCAAATCCTACAATTTTTCTACTAGATCACTGATAATTAAACAGTTAGTTATGAATTTAATTCTATTAGTTTCAACCCATTCTTTCAGTTTCTTGATGACACTTAGATTCCAATTCTTCCATAGAAAATTTGGGAAGTTTGTCTCAGCAACATTTAATTCATACACAACATTTCTTAAGTCACTATGTTCATTGCCAAGAATAAACAAAAATAGTAATTGGTAGAATCTATAATCTCTGTTCTATTGGAATTTGCAACTTGAAAGCTAGTGTGGTAGAGACAAAACTATTTGAAGTGAGGTAGTTCTGGTTTGAATCCTGCCTCCAACACTTACTATCTCTGTGATGTAACTGCTTAGATTTTTATAGGCAGTAAGATGATAAAGTAGACAGAGTACTGAACCTAGAATCAGGAAGACTCCTCTTCCTAAATTCAACTCTGATCTTAGACACAAATTGTGAGAAACTGGGCTAGTCACTTAACTTGGTTTGCCTCAGTTTCTTCCTCTGTAAAATGAGCTGGAGAAGGAAATGACAAACTACTCCAGTATCTCTGCCAAGAAACCCCCAAAGAGGCTCATGAAGAGTTAAAAATAACTGAAAAACAAATTTTCTCATATGCAAAATAATGGATAATAATATTAGATAATAATAATAATAATAATAATAATAATAATGGGTAATGATAGCCTCAGGATTTGGGTAATCATCCACTAGCAATGTTCTTCAGTTCAATATTCTGAACAACCTATAGGTTTTTTGAAAATAACCAGGTCTTAATTCAATTATTAGTTATACTTTATAAAAAATTATTTTTCCAACTACATGCAACAGTAGATTTTAGCGACCATACTTTTTTGCAAAATTTTGAGTTTTACATGTTTTCCCCTTCCTCCTTTCCCTCTTCTTCTCTCTCCCCCCCGACAGAAAGCAATGTAACATAGACTATACATGCATTACTATGCTAAACATAGATCCATATTAATCATGTTGTGTAGTAAGAATCAAATTGATTAGAGAGAGAGATAATAACATAATACTTAAGACAACTTTTAAAAACTGAAGACTGTAAGCTTTTGTCCACAGTTCCTTCTCTGGTTACATATGCTATTTTCCATCACAAGTCTTTTAGAATTGTCTTCAATTATTGTGCTGCTAAAATGAACAAGTCCATCACAGTACCACAATTAGTTCAGCCATTCCCCAATTGATGGACATCTGCTCAATTTCCAATTCTTTGCTTCTATGAGAAGAGTTGCTATATTTTGTACATGTGGATTTTTTATCTCTTTTCATGATCTCTTTAGGATACGAATCTAGTAGTGTTACTGTTGGATTAAAGAGTATGCACAATTTTATTGCCTTTTGGGCATAATTCCAAATTGCTTTCCAGAAACTGAATCAGGTCACAACTCTACCAATAATGAATTAGTGTCCCAGTTTTCCCACATCTCCTCTAACATTAATTATTTTCCTTTTTTAGTCATATTGATCAATCTTATAGGTACAATGTAATAACTCAGAGTAGCTTTAGTTTGCATTTCTCTAATCAATAATTATTTTTTTTATGTTTTTGCAAGGCAAATGGGGTTAAGTGGCTTGCCCAAGGCCACACAGTTAGGTAATTATTAAGTCTCTGAGACCAGATCTGAACCCAGGTACTCCTGACTCCAGGGCGGGTGGTTTATCCACTACGCCACCTAGCTTCCCCAGAATCAATAATTATTTCGAGCATTTTATATGATTGTAGAGAGCTTTAATTTCTTCATCTGAGAATTGTCTTTTCATATCCTTTGACCATTTATTAATTGGGGAATGACTTGTATTTTTGTAAATTTGACTCAGTTCTCCATATATTTTAGAAATGAGTCCTTGTAAGAATCATTAGCTGTAAAATTGTATTCCAACTTTTCCAACTTATTGCTTTCCTTTTAAACTTTGTTGCATTGATTTTATTTGTATTAAAACCTTTTCAATTTAATATAATCAAAATTATTCATTTTGCATTTTATAATGTTCTCTATCTTTTCTTTGGTCATAAATTGCTCCCATACCCATAGATCTGAAAGGAAAACTATTTCTTATTATCCTAATCCCCTTCTGATACCACTTGTTTATGCAAATCCTGCACCCATTTTGACCTTATCTTGGTATTGGGTGTGAGATGGTCTATGCCTAGTTTCTTCCATACTATCTTTCAGTTTTTCTCAGCAGTTTTTTTTTTTTTTTGGCAAGGCAATGGGATTAAGTGGATTGCCCAAGGTCATGTAGATAGGTAATTATTAAGTGTCTGAGGTCAATTTTGGACTCAGATCCTCCTGAGGGCTTGCTCTATTCATTGTACCATCAATTGCCCTTTCCCAGCAGTCTTTAATCAGAGTTAGTTCTTATCTCAGAAGCTAGAATCTTTGGGTTATCAAACAATAAATTACTGCAGTTATTTACAACAATTTCTTTTGCACCTAATCTATTCCACTGATCCACAACTCTATTTCTTAGCCAGTACCAAACAGTTTTGATAACTGATGCTTAATAATATAGTTTTGGATCCGACAGGACTGGTTCACCTATCTTTGCATTTTTTCATTAATTCCCTTGATATTCTTGAGATTTTGTTCCTCTATATGAATTTAGTGATACTTTTTCCTAGTTCAGGAATATATTTTTGGAAGTTTGATTGGCATGGTACTGAATGAGTAATTTAATAGGTAGAATTGTCATTTTTATTATATTAGTTTGGCCTACTCTGAGCAATTGTCATATTCTCAGATCTGATTTTATTTGTATGAAAAGTATTCTATAGCTGTTTCTGAGTTTGCCTTAGCAGGTAGACTTTCAAGTATTTTATTTTCTCTACAGTTAATTTAAATGAAATTTCTCTATCTCTTGCTGCTGCTATGTCTTGCTAATATATAGAAGTGCCAATGATTTATGTGCACTTAGTTTATTTCCTGCAACTTTGCTAAAGTTGCTAATTGTTTAAAGTAGTCTTTTAGATGATTTTCTAAGATTATTTAAGTATACCATCATATCATCTGCAAAGAGTGAGAGTTTTGTTTCTTCATTACCTATTCTAATTGCTTCAATTCATTTTTCTTCTCTTATTGCTAAGTTAATATTTCTAGTACAATATTGAATAATAGTGGTGATAATGGGCATCCCTGTTTCACTCCTGATCTTATTGTGAATGTTTGTAGCTTTATATTGACCATTAATATATGACAGAATTAATAAAAAAGAGAAATGATCATTTCTCATATATATAGACATATGCATATTAATATACACACATATATGTTAGGATAAATGTGTTTGTGCTATTACCAGAAAGTCCATAACATTTCACAAGTAAATATAATGCAAAGTAGAATGTTATAAAGACACAGGAGAATTGGAGATAAAGTATTCTAGAAAAACTTGAACTGAGATCTTTTAGTTACAGTGAGAACAATGAAGCCTTCATAGAGGAGACAGTGACTGAACTGAGTCCTGAAAGAACAAAGATTTCAAGAAGTTGAGATAAGAGGAGTAGATTCCTGTCAGGTGAGCAACAATATTGAATGATCAAAGATAGAAAACAAGATAAAACTAATTTTATTGGAATCTTGGCTATATGAAAGGAAGTAATATAAAAATAAGTATGGAAAGGTAGCTTGGAGTCACATCATGGAAGGACATAAATGACTAGCTCCGTGTGTGTGTGTGTGTGTGTGTGTGTGTTCTTGTATTTATTGGTAGTAGAAAGTCACTAAAAGTTTCTGTGCTGAGATTCAGTGAGATAGATAAATGATTTTTTCTAGTATGTGAAATATGAACCAAAGAGAAAAGGGGATGGTTATTATGCTATTCTAATGATCTTGAAAGGGAACTAGGATAGAAGCAGTCTGAATAGGGAGAAAGAAATGGTTGAATTAAACATTATGGAGTTAGTTGACATGATGGATAGAATGCCAGATCTGGAATCAGAAAGACTCATCTGTAGATTCTTACTAACTCTGCAATCCTATTCAAGTCACTTAACCCTGTTTATCTAAAATGACTAAATAATAAAAAAATAATCACAGGATTTGGGGATTGGGGCAGAGGAAAGGGTTGAAGATACTTCTCAGATTTCAATGGGCAAAGGAACTGAGAAGTCAATACAAAAAGAGATGTTGATGGGTGGGTGGTGGGAATGTTGAGAATTCCAGTTTGGAACAATTGAATTTTAGGTTTGGTAGATGATTTGCATAAAGATATCTATCAGGGGAAGCTGGTAATACAGAATTTGATTTTGGGGTAATGATTGAGCCTGGAAAAATTTATATTTGAGATTCAATTGAACAGATTTAATAATTAAAGTCTTGGGTATGAATCAGATCAATAAGGAAGAAATAATAAAATGAAGAGAAGAGATCTGAGGAGGAAATCTTAGCTGGATGCACTTTAGCAATTAACTAGCAAAGGAAAATAAAAGAGTAATCAGAGAAATTAACTAGCATTTACTAGAATAAAGAGTAATCAGAGAGCTGAAAGAAGAACCGGGAAAAGATAATGTCACAGAAACAAAGGAAGGAGGGAGGAAAAATGGTTGGAAAATAATGTCAAATATTACAGAAAAGGAATGATCTGATGACTAAGAAAAAGTCATTGTGTTTGGTGATCAAGTAACACTTAATGGCTTTTGGAAGAAGTAGTTTTGATAGAATGGGTAGGTTAAGACCAAACAAGATGGTAAAATGTGGAATGAGCAGAATGTCAGTAAGTAGAAACTATTCTTCCTCAAAGTGTGTCATTGAAAGGTACTCTTCTATTGGTGAGCTCCAACCTGGCTCTTCACTTTGGGGAAGATTCCAAGTCGGTCCACCTTTGTTTTCCTTTCACCTGTGTTTCTGATTTTCTGGACTTTAATTTTATGTTTCAGCTGTACCAGGAACCTGGAATGTCACTGAGTGTTTAGGGTCTTCTAACCCAGTAATATTCATCTATTCATTCCTTGTGGTCTTCTCATCTTAAAATATCTCTTTGCCATCTGGCCTCATTCTCCCATTGGTGAATTCTTCCTTGGATCCCTATTTTGGGGACAGGTTAAGATTGGCCAAACTTTATTCCCTGCTAATTTTGGACTTCCAAATTTTAACACCATGCTTCTGCACTGGTAACCCCACTAGAATGTAAACTTCTTGAGAGTAAGAATTGTCTTTTCTGCATTTATTTTCACCCCGCCCCCTCAGTAAATATGGGTCTGAGAAATGTTTGTCCCTTGTATGGTTTCTTGAAAGAGAGAAAACATATATGATGAGCACTTCTAGGAATTGTAGTTGAGGAATATTTTTTCAAAGAATGGAAACCTGAATGTGTTTATAGATTAAGAGGAAAGAATCAGAAAAGAAAAAAAAGCTACAGAAGAGTCATAAAATGATTAATAGAATAAGATCATGGAGAGGCAGGAAGGAATGAGAATTCAGGTAGAAAAGACTAACTTTAACAAGACAAACTAAAGGAAAGCCACTTTTTCCCTGGAGACTAAATGAGAGAAGTAGATGATGGATGAAGTCATAGAAAAACTCAGAGATCATAGAAAGGGAATTTTGTAAGTCTACATTGAATAACTTTAATCACCTCAAGAAATGGCAAGACCATCTTCTGAGGGAAGGATAGATATTTGAAAAAGTAAAAGGTTTGGAATAGTCATTGAACAAAATGTGTTAGGAAGATAACCATACATGAAGAAAAGAATTTTAATGTAATGACAAGGGTCTTTATTTTTTCATTCAAGTAATCAATAAGCTAAGTATATCATGAAAGAATACAAAACTTGGAGTTAAGTTCTTCCCCCAATTTTGGTAAGGGCTAGTTGACTAGCATGATTTTAAACTTATCCCATTTCCTCCCTGGGATTCTACTGTCTCATCAATGAAATGACAGGATCAGATAATATTCGACATGTCTTCTAGCTTTGAGTTGCTATGGTTCTATGTCACAAATTAATTAGCAAATGTCAGAAAATGATTCATAATTCCTTTCATCAAAAGAAGTTAAATTTAGATAATGTGTTATAATTAGCACACCTTTAGACATTTGAAGAATTATATAGAATCAAGAACCATGAAGTTGAAAATGAAATTTGGACCTCTGCCAGTAATCCATTTACAATTGAAGGTAATGCATAGTCAAAATAATTCTACTTTCATTTGCACATATTTATAGACATAAAAGTTAGCACCTATGAAACATGCCTTATTTAGCTTAAAAATCAATTGTGTGCCAGTAAGATAAAAGATCAAATGACACCTGGTCTATCAGTTTCACTACAAATGATTTCAAGAATGATTTAGGAAGGGTTCTATTTCTGAGAGTTCAACAAATTTACACTTCAAAACCAATTTTTAAAGTTCAACCAATATTTGATATGGCTAAGTGGATTTATGGTTAACTGTTCATGTTTAATTACATAATAATACATAATCTAACATTGACATGAAGGAAAAATGCATTTTAAAAACCAATGGTAAAACTTTTTCTTGATTTCTTCATTAAATCCAAATTGTGATTATGTATTTCTTGTGTTCTACTGTTAGGCATAGCTGTCCCTGGCAAACATGTATTTCCAAGTATTTCTCAGGTTTGGACATTTAAAAATGCCAAAACACATCTGGTCAAATATTATTCTCTCCTAGAAGGTTTTTTTTTTAAACCAAAGTGTATTTCAAGGGAAATTTAACCCATCTGTTTCTTATTTCTTTACACTGAAAAAATCAAAATGTCATTTTGAAAAAGCTATCGGATGGCCAAAATTCTTTTTTAAAAGTAAGAATAGTTAAAAGACTCTTGACCCAGAAGTTATGAGTAAACTGAATTTGGACTAGGATGGTATCTAATGTATAACTTGGAAGTTATCAAGTTTTCTTATTTTTATCCATGGCACTTTAGATGTTTAGGGAAAAAGTTATTATGGATGTTAAGAAGTGGTATGGATAAGAGGAGTTAGGGAAATCCTTTATCCAGCTTACCAAGTATTGTTTTGTTAAAATCTTTGCATGCCTTTTTTTTTGGAAATGAAATGCTTGGGGCAGCTAAGTGGTGCAGTGGATAGAGCACTGGCCCTGGAGTCAGGAGTACCTGAGTTCAAATTCAGCCTCACACATTTAATAATGACCTAGCTGTGTGGCCTTGGGCAAGCCACTTAACCCCACTGCCTTCCAAAAAAAAAATCCTAAAAAGAAAAAATGAAATAGACTGGAAATGAAATGCTCTATAGTGAAAACTTTCAATCTTTTCCTCATCTTCTTTCAAAGACAATGTTTATTTCTTCTTTCTTTTGACTTCACTCTATCAATGGCTTCTAGTTTGGGAAGCTGGAAGTGATCACTATCCCAAACTGTTTTGTGAGTTTATGGCAATTGGATGAGCACACACAGGATTGGTGCCATCAATCCAATAAGCACCTGTTATATGCAAGCTCTTATGATAAATGGGGAGAATGCAAAGACAAAACAGAAAACATTTCTTGTCTTCATAAAGCTTATAGTTTACTTGAGGGGTGGGAAAGAGAGGGAAAATTGGAATACAGCATATACATGTATAAATAAATTCAATAATTTGAGGAAAGAAGAAGGTTCTTAACTTTTTAAGATAGGTTACCTGATAAAATCTATAGATCCTGTCCAAATACTTTAAAGGTATAAAAAATGTGTAGGATTTCAAAGGAAATTATTATTAAATACAGTTATCAAAATATTTTTGAAAAAGTCAGAAAGAAACAAGGACACTGGGAAGATAAACCTATAGAGAGCACCTTAAAAGGGAAATCAAATGTCTCTTGATCAAATCTATCCTGTCATTCAATAATGTTGCATTATGTTTTCATAATATTATGTTTATCAATAAATTATGTTTTCATAGACACTTTTCAAAGATCTTTCAAGGATATTATCTGACTTGAGTAATACTAATTGAGATGACTTGGTGACATAGTGGATAGAACTTTGGATCTGGAGTCAGAAAGACTTGAGTTTAAATCTGGTCTCAGGAATGTATTAGTTGTGTGACTCTAGGTAAGTAGCTTTAATTTCTCATTGCCTAAATTTCTCAATGTGTAAAATGGGAATAATAACACCTTTCTCTTAGGGTTGTTGTAAGGATAAAATGAGATAATGGAAGTAAAGGGCTTCGAAAATATTAATGTTTTGCAAAAATGTTAGCTACTATTCATCATCAGCATCATCAGCATCATCATTATTAAGCAATATGACCTTGTGGATACAATACTATAATGAGGGATGAGAGAACTGAATCTATGTTTGGTCTTTTCTTTATTGTAGGGCAAATAGCAAGCAACATAATCTACCAGATGATGCAGGATAATTAAATCTGTCCTATCATAGAGAAAACTCAACACTTCTACTTTAACATATCATTATTTTATGTTTATTCCTTCTTTGTAAGTTTCCAATATTTATTCTAGGGTTTTTTTTTAATTCCTAAAGGATTGTCTTCTTAGGAATTAAAAGAATAAGCTAGAGTATTGCACAATATATTTCTGGATCAAGAAATCTCATCATTTGTGGATCACCAAAGTCAAGGAATTATTTATATTATCAGGGGCTCTAAGGATTATTCAGTCCTTTCCAACCTGGTAGATTTCTTTTGATTTACATGAGGCTTATATATAGAGTCTCAGATTTTTGCCTTTCCCATATTATAATGACCCAGTTCCTAGTACAGATTGTGATGGATTTATGGCAAATGGGAGTCTATTTATAATTGTTAGACTGAAAGGTCTTTCCAGAAGCCCCAAGAGAGCTGTCAACTCTCCAGGTCTCACCAAGAATCTATGACATGTGACTGGTACATTATGCAGCAAAATTGTATTCCTTAATCCAAATGTCACCCTGTGAATAAGGGTACAAGGAAGAAAAATGTCACTGGGAATACATGGAACAGTTTTCAAATACTAAGAAAATGCACTAAATAGCCAAAAGACACATCCCAGATCAAAACATGAAAGTAGGCATTAAAATTGTCCATTATTCTTGATAGATTGTTTGTTATGCCAGGAAATGTTTGAAAACTGATGGATTGCACCTAATAGTTTCTTGTAATTTTTAATTTTTTTTCAAAAGAAGTTTTTTTTAAAAAATCTTAAATAAAACACTCTGAACTGTGCTTGCTCTGCCAAAAGAGAGAGTTTTATAAAACCTGTGAGCTATTTGTCCTTTACTTTATAGAAGTGGTGATGTTTGCATGCAGTCAGGGTCAATTACCCAGCGATACTCCTTTCCATGCAGAAGCATGTGTAGTTAGTCAAACCCAAATCCAAATTATTCCTCTAGTCAGGGAGCTGAAAATCTCTTACTATCAACTAGAAATGCCATTACAAAGCAATCTCTCGTGGGCTAAACTTTCTTTAACTGCAAGTAGGTTAATAAGCTCTTCAGTTTAATAAGGTTAACCTGTCCAGTTAATAAGATGATAAAAAATGAAGCAAAACCAAGTGATTTGTGATTTTATTGACTGCAAATGTGCTGAAAATTCATTTCATTTAGAATGTATATAGTCCCACATAACTATGTGTTTATACATTACATTACTATGTATTAAAGATTTACCAAAAATAAAAATGGGTACATTACTATATGTTGAAGAAGATTTACTTAAAACAAAAATTCAACAAAAGGGGGAGAGCAGTTAGGTGATGGCCCTGGCCCTGGAGTCAGAAAGACCTGAGTTCAAATTTGACCTCAGAAACTTAATACTTACTTAGCTATCTGACTCTGGGCAAGTCACTTAACCCCATTGCCTTGCAAAAACCAAAAACTTTAGACAATATATTCCCTGCCATAAAGAAGTTTATAGTCTAAAGGATAAGATAAGCCTAAAAATACTCACACAAGGCTAAGTGAATGTACATGTATGTTTGTTATGTTTATATGTACATAATTTTAATATTTCTCTATATATAGAGATATTAATAGAGACAGTTATCAATTTACATCTTGCTGTTGTTTAATCTTTTTTTCAGCTATGTCTGACTCTTTGTGACCCCATTTGGGGTTTTTCTTGGTACAGATACTGGAGTGATTTGCCATTTCCTCATCCATCTCAATTTACATATAAGGAAACTAAGGCAAATAAGGTTAAGTGACTTGCCCAGGGTCATATAGCTAATAAAGTTTGAGATCAGATTTGAACTTAGGAAGATGAGTCTACCTGACTCTGAGCCCAGTATTCAATGCACTATGGTGCCACCTAGCTGCACATATTTACACAGCTCTCTATATCTATATATGGCAATTAAATGATCGATAAATATAACCATTTTACTGGTGAGGAAACCAAGGTTCCCTGAGATGTCCAATAATTTGCACAGGATACATTGGAAGGGGACTTAAGTAGTTACTTACAAGACTGCTTTAATTGTCTATATGACAGGGAATAATAGATGAAATTCGGTTGGTGGCAGTGGGAATGCTTCAGGAACAGAAGCAATTAGAAGGAGCAACAGATTACATATGAGAGTGAGGGTGAGATGGGAATCCCAAATGGCTTTGTGGTTTTAAACCTGGGTGCCAAGAAGGATTTACAGAAAAAATAGAAGCTAGCAGGAGAGTTGAGTTTTAGATATGATGAATTCAATTTTGTTTATATTGAATTGAAGTTAACAGTGGAACCTCTAAATAGACACAACTCAGATAGTGATCTGGAGGAATTACTAGGAAAAACTAAGAAATGCGAGGTCACTATCACCCTTAACACCAGCAAAGAAAAGTCAAAAAGAATCCAAGACGTGGGAAATTCTTAAAAGAAAATTTAAGAGAACACAAGAGTAAAAGTATAAAAATGAGTTCCAATATGATGGGTAATTATATAATAAAAAAGTAAAAATATAAAGATAAAATTAAACTGGAAATATAGCAATGGTAAAATTATATACAAAGCTAAAACATTAGCATAATAAAAGGATCAATAATGTACTAAAGGAAATTTTTAAAAATTATGAGAGAATCAGAAGAAAATTTTGAGAATGAAAAAATTCATTTGAGCAGTATAAGAAAGAAACAATGATAAAAATTAAGTTGAGAACATTTTGTTGAAAAAATTAAAACCTTCCTGATATTGAGGAATTATTTTGCTAAATCATTTTGGTGAAGAACAGAATGCTGTCAGGAAGAGCATAATCAGAAAAATAAACCAACTAGAAAATAACTGAACTGAAAAGAAAGATATCCAGAAGCAATGAAGCTGGAAATAGTGGATCTGGAAGTCAGATCTAAGTGTTACCAAAATTCTTCCTTTTCTTTTAATTCTTTTTTTGACTCACTATTATTTTTTTTTTCAATTGCATGTTAAGATGGTTTTCAACATTCATTTTTGTAAAATTGAGTTCTAAATTTTTCTCCTTCCTTTCCGTCCCCCTACCCAAGACAGCAAGCTATCTGATATAGGTTTTACATATGCAATCATGTTAAACATATTTAAATATTAGACATATTGTGAAAGAAGAATCATAACAAAAGAAAAAGTCATGAGAAAGAGAAAAACAAAATAAATATTTTAAAAAGTGAAAATAGTATGTTTTGATCTGCATTCAGACTACTTGGTTCTTTCTCTGGATGAGGATGGAATTTTTCCATTTCAAGTTTTTCAGAATAGCACTGTACTGCTAAGAGGAACTAAGTCTATCACAGTCAACCATCACACAGTTAAGAGTTATCAAAATTGTGAAAAAATATGAAGAAAACAATCTGACCATTATAGTCCAAGTAATCATATTACAACATTTCTGTTATGTGTTGAAAACAAGAGACAGTATGAAAATACAGAGAAAGCTACCTAAAATATAAATAGAGAGAAAGAAGACTAACTTACTTGTACATATTATTAAACCTCAACACTATTACAAGAAAGAGATGATCTTAAAAATTACCAGCAAGAAAACCAATACCCATCAAAGTGCTAATATGGAGCATAGGAGCAATCATTAGAGCTAAAAGAGACTGTGGTAGTCTGAATATATAGGTTTGAGAGTCATATTTAAAGAAATGATCGGAAACTTTGGGAACAAAGAAGTTGTCAAAGGACAGATGACTTAGGAATGATAATATTCATATTGTATTAAGAGAAAAAAGAACTATTGAAGAATTAAAAGCAGTAAGAGGTAGGGAAAGGTTTAGTAAACTCCAGTGTCATCACATGCAAGGAACAAGGGCATCTTTACTTCCTTGAAACTAAACAATATTAATCAAAAGAATAATGAAAATGGACATTTTCTTAGTATTTTAAGATTTACAGAGTAATTCATATATATTTCCACATTTCCTCCTCACAACTTTGAAAGGAAGCTACTACAAGAAATAGCATGTTCATCTTATGAAGGACAAAACAAAGGTTCAGAAAAGTTGTGACTTGCCTAAGTTCACACAGTTAATGTGAGTCAGAGGGAGGATTTGACCCTAAATCTTTCCTTATTCTGTTGTCACAATTTTCTCAACACTATCTTGCTACTTTTTAGTGGAAAGATCAAGGAGGAAGAGGATGGGGAAAAAGTCTATGAATTTAGTGACAAGGAGTTCATTGATATCTTTTCAGGATAGCTTCAGGATCGATGGTCCTAGAAGCCAGATTGAAGGAGGTTCAACAATAAATAGGTAATTTAAAAAATAGGATTCCCTTTAAAGAGGTTTAGTAGTCGAAAAAATGGCAGAGAAAAGCAAATTTGTTACAGGGACAGAGTAGTAAGATCACTATTTATATTGTCACTATTGTACTTAAATTATACAAATTTTGCCTTTCATAACCAAGAACCAGACACAGTAAATATTTTCATGTGCTTCTGATTTAAGCAAAAGACTATATTAAATAAACAGCCTTGAGAATTGTAATGGAATCAGAAACAAAGTTAATACTTAAAAAATTGTTTAGGGTTCATGGGACAGTTTACTAAAAGTGTGCAGAGAATTACTAATATGGAAGATAAGGACATACTGATGAATTTCTCTTACTAAATAATTTTGCCAAGGGCTGTTATAGTATTCTGCAGCATGCATAGCTCTTTGCCAATAGGGATGTTTTTATACATTGTACTTGTATCTTCAGTGCCTAGCACATAGTAAATACTTAATATTTAATTGAGTAATGATGAGCTGAATATGCTGATAATTTTGGGATTTCAAAATGCTTATGTTTGTATTTGCACATATATACATTTATGTAAATGTATATATATGTACACACATAGAAAGAGAGACAGAGACAGTGACATAGACAAAGCTAAAATGCACACAGAGAAAGACATACCTATGTAGAACATATGACAAGCAAGGTAGAGAATTGAAAAAATTAGTCAAATAATTTACTTCATTTCCTTGAAAAATCTAGTCAAGTAATAAAAAGTTATTAACTTTGTTCTCTCAAAAATTGCCTAATTTTCTAATCTCTTAATCAATGAGATGGTATGAAGGTTAATATCCTAGTCTATATTTTTCCCTACTCACCCATGTGAAAATCACAACTATATTCAGCAAAATGAGATTTCTAGTTTCTGATAACTATATTTTCCACTGTATTATCCCAATTATACTTTCCATTAGTTTCATTCTTTCAAAGGAAAAAAAGAAGAGTAAGAAAAAACATCTTAAAAGATTAGCTTTTGTATCTAGCAAAAATAAAACCCAAACAAATATTCAGAATACATGTGTGGTCAATTCAGTAGCATTTTAGTAAAAAGGCACATTTTACCCATTTCTTTTACCCATTTTCCCCCTTTCTAAGCATATTTATCCCAAAGATCTCTAGTTGATTCTGTATTAAAGAAAGGTAGGGTAGGGGAGATTTGTATTTCACTACAGATTTTTGTTGTGGTATAGTTTTGAGAAAGAAATTAAATATTAATGTATAATCTTGATAATTAAATTCTTTAACCAGAAAGTTTAAGAACTGGCAACTGAGTAGAGACTGATAAAGAGTTCCTTGGTTGGAGGAACACGTGGTGGGAGTGGGTTGGGGGGAGGTGGCGAGAGAGCCTGGTTCCAGCGTTCCCATGAAGTGTTCTCATCCCTGGCTGGCAATCGGAAGAGTTACAAAGCATGAATCACAATCTAATTTTGTCAGCGAGTGATTGGATCCTGGAAGGCATTGGCTTATGTGTGAACCAAACAATATGCTCTATTGAGTAATGGGAATTTGGTAGTTTTCTTCCCTGCCCTGTTCCCCATTCTCCCTTACCTTCTTCTACTCCTATTCTATGTGGTTTACTGACTCTTCTCAAAGTATTCAATATATAAATATAGACATGCATTCACTCATAAATACACGGTGAATTTGAAATTATAATTTAAGGGACTTAGACTGACACTGTCTCTAAACCAAACAGGACCTGCTCAATATTAAGAAGACTCAACTAGGCTTTTGACCTTTTTTTCTAAATAGAAAAAATTGTCTTAGTCATCTTGGGGTAGGCATAGCAGGCATCATAAGAGGAAAGCTGTCCCCTCATTTGTAATCAATCCCCTCAAATTTCTTCCTTTTAAAATAGGATCTTTTTTTCTCACATCTAACAGAATAAATTTGTATGAAGTGATACAACCTAAAAATATTGGATGAGAACTCATTTGGTTTGCTTTAACTTCACAGAATTAAGCTATGAAAATGGACTCTCCAACTTTTCCCCCCTAAAGTCAAATACCAGATTCTCATAGAAACATCTGTTCGTCCTTTACAATGACTTACATCATCAATGATGAAACTCTTTTTTAAAGGTAGTAATTTGCACATCTACAAAAAAGGTGGCATTTTACTTTTAGAGGTCATGCAATATGGACCAGATTTCACTCTTTGTAGTTTGTTTCTGAAGAGTTAAATTACAGGATTTTTTTTACTTTCTTGTAGCCTTATGAGACTTTGAGCATTTTGTTCTTATCCCTAAGTTCTAGGATGATAGCTAAAAGATAAATATAAATAAATAAACTCAGGGAATTAATTCAAGAATATATGCATTAGACACAAAGATTGAAAGTTAGAGGAAGAAACTTTGTTCAATATGATAATCAAGAGATTTTTAAAAATTGAACTGCTTAACAATTGAATAAGTTCACATTACTGGAAAGAATCATTCAGAAACTGAAGACTTATCTCTGAGAGATAGCATAGAAATATTCCTCTATGGTCTCAAAAATTGGACTAGATGAAATTTAACCTTTCTTCCAATTCATTGAATCATAGATTCTTTGACTTGAGAGAGATTAAAGGAATTATTTCATCCAGTTTATGCTTGAACAGAAATCCCCTCTGTAATATTCTTGATAAGAAATTATGTAGCCTTCATTGAAGTCAGGGACTGATTTTTACTTTCTTTGTTCCTTATAGCTTAGCACAGTGTGTGGAACATTGTGGTTACTTAATGAATACTTGTTGACTTATTCTGGCAACTTTTGTTGATGGAAAAATTTCTAATTCCAAAGACATGCCACTACACTTTGTTATTGTTCAGTTATTTCAGCTATGTCCAACTCTTCATGACCCCATTTGGGGTTTTCTAGGCAAAGATATTCAAATAGCCTGCCATTTTCTTCTCCAACTCATTTTATAGGTGAGGAAACTGAGGCAAACAGTTAAGTGATTTGCCCAAGGTCACACAGCTAGTAAATGTCTGAAGCTAGATTTGAATTTATGAAGATGTTACCTGCAGGCCCAGTCCTCTAGTCACTGTGTCACTTAATTGACACTATCCTTTGGATGACCCTATTAGGAAAATTTACTCCTTATTAAATGGAAATCTGTCTTTCTAACTTCTACCAATTATTTCTCTTTCTGTCCTTTGGAATAATGTAAAAAAAAATTCTTCTTCCACATGAGAGCTCTTCAAGAGCATGAAGTTAGATATCTTTCCCTCCTTGGTCTTTATTTTCTTAGTTCAAAAATGTCTGGTTTCTCTAATGGATCCCAGAATGATATAGTTTCAAAACTCTCACCGTTGCAGTTTTTCATCTCTTGGATGAGCTGAAATGCCTATCCTAAAATGTGGTGCCCACAATTGAAAAGATATGACTTGACCAACCAGAGCATGGTAGAATGACAGCTTCCTTTGTTATGATTATTTTGTTTCTATTAAATCTATCTAAGATCCTATTACTGCCTTCCATGTTTCATTGTTTACTCAAATTGAGCTATAATCCACCAAAAATACTAGGTGATTTTCATAAGAACTATTATTCAGATAGTTTAATATAAAGTCCTTTAAAGCAAGTACTTGAATAGTTCATTTGTTTTTAATCTCTGTCTTTTATACAGTAGACAGCAAATAGCTATTGAATTGGATTGAATTAGTTATATCTACCTCATTCTGAACTTGTGTGGAATTTTTTGAATCAAAGAGTGAAGCTTTATATTCATTTTTATTAAATTGTATTTTTTTGAGATTCATCCCATCACTCTAAGCTTCTGAGTTCTCCTAAGATACAAGTCTGTAATTCAGTATTTTGGCTACCCTTTCTATCTTTACATTGTCAGATTTGATAAGTATAGCACAAAAAGTTCATTCTTGATAAACCTATTCATAAGAATAGATCTATTGAGAAATCACTATGACCATCTTTGTTACCACTGTTTCCTATGCAGATTGACATCAATTTCTTCAACATCTTTCTATAGTGTATTTTCTATGACAGTCAAGACTTGATTTTTCTCCAAGACATGCCTCACAAAAGCAAAATAAAGTACCTTTTAAGAAAAATTCTATTTTCCACCTCTTCTCTTTTAAAGATACAAGATTCAACTATGTAAAGAGTCTACCTTATGATACATTTTAAGTTGATTTCCATTCTTGAGTTGTATTAACAGGCACACATTCCCTTAACCATGGGTTCCCAGATGTTTCGTTATTTCTGCCCTTGTTCACCACATATATCATGCCACAGTCTTTTGGCAGCTATCACATGTTGACTATGCACTAGTCATCCTATTGAGCTGTCTGTTCAACTGTGGAGATACTTTAAGCATGAGAATTCTGGTCCAGACAATGTAAAACTCAATACGTGTTCTATGCATTTTATTGAAGACTAAACAACAACAAAAAACCTGAATTACTTCAGAAGTTTGGAACTGCCTTCCTTAACATTTTTTTTTTACTTTTACGCTACAGACTCTAGATTTGAAAGCATAATGACAGGAAAAAATTTACTTCACACTATTACTGTTAACCTAATATGTAAACATATATATGTATGTACACTTTTTGCATTTGTTAAATATAGAAAATAAAATAAACAATTAAAAATCTCTTTTGCCAATGATATTATATTCAAATACCTTACTCTGGAATTCAGTGACCTCTGTAATATGGCTTATTTTACCTTTTATATCTTATCTCCCATTTCCCCTCCCCATAATCATATAATCACTCAATAAACATTTATAAAGCACATACATATACCAGACACTGGGAAATACAAAGATAAATATAAAGCAATCTCTGCCCTAAAGGAATCTGTTTTCTATCCAGGAAAAAACATATCTACATATAAATAAATATAGAAAATATCAAATAAATAAAAGCCATTTCAGGAAGCACTGGCAGTTGAAAGATCAATTAAGGACATGCATAGGAAATATAACTTGACTTGAAGTTTAAAAGGAGATTGGGATTCTAAAAGTGGAGGTCAGGGGGACTATATTTCAGGCTAGGGTGACAGTCTGTGCCAAGAGATGGAGATAAAATATGGAAATCCTTTACCTCAAAAAGAACATTTTAAAGCACTTTAGCTTAAAAAATATCAACTTCAGAAGTACCAAAACGAGGGAGAAATGGGTAGAGAGGATTTCATCTGATAAAGATCTTAGATACTTAATGGAGTGTAAGTAACATATGTATATAATAGACAACAAAGAAAGGTAACACAATTATTAAAACTTATTTTAAAATTTATTTTGATATTCTTTTTTTAAAATTGAGTTCCAAAATCTTTCTTTCCTTCCAGTCCTTACCCAACCAAAGAGAAGGCAAGCAAAATCATATCAGGTATACATGTGAAATCCTGCAAAATATACTTCCATATTAGCCATATCAGTTCTCTCTCTGGAGGCGGATAGCATTTTTTCATCATGAGTTCTCTAGAATTGTCTTGGATCATTTTATTGCTTAGAGTAGCCAAGTCTCTCACAGTTGATCATCATTACAACATTGCTGTTAGAGTACACAATGATCTCCCTGTTTTTTTCACTTCACTTTTGATCCATTCATATGCCTTACCATGTAAGATATAAGGATATCATGTATCATTTCATATAGCACAATAGTTCTATCCCATTCATATACTACAACTTGTTCAGCTATTCCTCAATTGATTAGCACTCCCACAATTTCCAATTCTTGCCAACACAAAAAAGAATTGGTATATGTATTTATGGATATATAGAGCCTTTCCCCTCTTCTTTCATCTCTTTGGGGTATAAACCTAGTAGTGTTATTGCTGGATCAAAGGATCACAGCTTTATAGCCCCTTGGGCATGTTCCGGTTTTTTCCCCTCAGAATGTTCACACTTCTACCAACAGTCTATTAGAGTGCTGAGTTTTCCTCATATCCTCCAATAATTTTTAATTTGTCAGAGGTATAAGGTGGCATCTCAGAGTTGTTTGAATTAGCATGACTCTAATCAATAGTGATTTAGAGCATTTCCCTCCCCCCATGATTAAAATGCTTGCTTTGACTTCTTTTTGAAAACTGTCTATACATATCCTTTTTACCATTTACCAATTAGGGAATGACTGTTTTATTAAATTAAGTTGGACTCAGTTTCATATATATATATATTTGAAAAATTATTCCTTAATCAAATAAACTTGCTGTAACGTTTTTTGGATATTACTTCATTGTCTAGGTATCTTTTTAGCAAAAGGCAATTTATCTGATTATCTCCTTTAATTAGGTCTACTTTTACTTTTGCTACTCTTGCCTCTTTTACTTTGCTACAATATAATAGATTCCATTCCTTCCCTTTATTTTATTTATTTTTACAATGATATGTAGAGATAATTTTCAGCATTCATTTTGTAAAGTTTTCTTCCCCACACCCTTCCTTCTCACCATAAGAGAGCAAATAATCTTATATAGGTTATATGTGTACACTCCATATTGGTCACCTTGTGAAAGAAGAATCAGAATGAAAAGGGAAAACCATGAGAAGGGAAAAGCAAAAACCAAAATTACAAAGGTGAAGTTAGTAAGTTTTGATCTTCATGCAGATTCCATAGTGCTTTCTCTGGATATGGATAGCAATTTTCATTGCAGGTCTTTTAGAATTGTCTTTGATCACTGTATTGTTGAGAAGAGTTGATAATCACATAATGTTGCTGTTAAGGTGTGCAGTGTTCTCTTGGTTCTTCTCACTTCATTTAACATCTCTTCATGAAAATCTTTCTAGGTTTTTCTGAAATATATTTATTTATCATTTCTTCCAGAACAACAATGTTCCATTATGTTCATATGCTACAACTTGTTCAATCATTCTCCAATTGATGGGCATCTCCTCAATTTCCAATTTTTTGCCTCCACAAAAAAGCTGCTATGAATATTTTTGTACATATGGTCTTTATCTCTTTTTTGTGATCTATTTGGGATATTCAACATGTAGTGGTATTGCTGGATCAAAGAGTATGCACAGTTTTATTGTCCTTTGACTGCCCTTTGTTTTAAATGTGTGTATCTTTTATATGTGTGTCTCTTATAAACAATGTATTGTTGGAGTCTGGCTTCTAATACATTCTATTATCTGCTTGATCGAGTCTCATGATTGTTCTTTTATGTTTACCTTAAATGCTTTACTTGAATCTTGTTTTTGAGTGTCAAATTTTCTTTTCAGCTCTGGTCTTTTCATCAGGCTTGCTTGAAAATCTTTGACTACATTAAGTTTTCCTCCCCCTTCCCAATTATTATTCAGTTTTTCCTGGGTAAGTTATTCTTTATTGTAATCCTAGCTTCTCCTTTACTTTCCAGAATATCATATTCTAAGCTCTCTATTCTCTTAATTTAGAAGCTACTAAATCTTCTGTGATTCTGACTGTGGCTCCATAATATTTGAATTGTTTCTTTCTAGCTGCTTGAAATATTTTCTCCTTGACTGAGATCTCTGGAATTTGGCTATTATGTTCCTGGGAATTTTAATTATACTATCTCTTTCAGTAGAGAAAAATGTATTCTTTCAATTTCTATTTATCCTTTGGATCTAAGATATTAGGACAATTTTCCTTTAAAATTTCTTTTTTTTATCTCCAGGTCAAAAGTTTTTATTAAGTACCTATTGTACAAGCATTGAGCTAAGGAAAAGGACATACATTGAGTATGACATTTTGGTGACAAATTTATGAAGAGATGTATGGTATTACCTCCTTATCTTCCATTTGAACTCCTTGCCTTCCCCTTCCATTTTGGATTTCTCTCTCTCTCTCTCTCTCTCTCTCTCTCTCTCTCTCTCTCTCTCTCCATATATATATATATATATATATATATATATATATATATATATATATATATGTGTGTGTGTGTGTGTGTGTGTGTGTGTGTGTGTGTGTATATATGTGTGTGTGTGTGTGTATATATGTATATATATATATATATATATATAAATATTTCCTGAGATCCTTATTTAAGTCGTGCTCCTTATCTTTTCAAATTACTTTTTTTGGGGGGAGGGGTTATTTTTATTATCTATTTATTTTCATCATAAAATTTCCTTCCACCCTCCCTTCCCAGCCCCCCTCCCCTCAGAAGAAACAGTCAGGTTAGCATTGTATATACATATTTTTGATAAACATGTCTACAAATTAGTTTCAGTATGAGGAATTAGGATTTAGAGAGATACATAAGAGATAAATTTTAGCAAGTGTTCATCAGATTCTGAAGAGTTGATTTTGTGTATGTGTGTGTGTGTGTGTGTGTGTGTGTGTGTGTGTATGTGTATGTTTTGTTTTTTCTTCTTCTGGATGGGGATGACATTGTCCATAGCCAGTCTAAAACAGTTGTCCTAGTTCTCTGAACTGTTGAGAGGAGCTGCTTCCATCAAGTTTAACCATCTCATCATGTTGAGTTGATGTTTACATTGTTCTCTTGGTTCTGTTCCCTTTGCTCAGCATCAGATTCCGTAAGTCATTTCATGCTTCCCTGTAGTCTGACCATTTATGGTTTCTTATAGAACAATAGTATTTCACAGTATTTATGTACTATAACTTGTTTAGCCATTCCCCAATTGAGGGACATCCCCTCAATTTCCAGTTCTTTGCCACTACAAAAAGAACAGCTATGAATATTTTGGAACACGTAGGACTTTTCCCTTTTTTTATTATTTCTTCTGCATATAGACCTAGAACTGGAATTGCTGGGTGAAAGGGTATGAACAGTTTTATTGCTCTTTGGCCTAGTTCCATTTTGTGGAGAGCATGGCTGGATCCATTCACAATTCCACCAGCAATGCATCAATGTCCCAATCCTCCCACAACCTTTCCAACATCGATCATTTTCCCTTTTTCTCATCTTGGCCAATCTGATAGATGTGTGATGATACCTCATTTTTATTTTAATTTGCATTTTTGGAAGATTTTTATATAATTATTTATAGCTTTAATTTCTTCTTTAGAAAACTGTCTATTAGGGGCAGCCAGGTGGCGCAGTGGATAAAGCACCGGCCCTGGAGTCAGGGGTACCTGGGTTCAAATCCAGTCTCAGACACTTAATAATTATCTAGCTGTGTGGCCTTGGGCAAGCCACTTAACCCCATTTGCCTTGCCAAAAAACCCTCCAGAACAAAAGAAAAACAAAAAAAAGAAAAACTGTCTATTCATATCCTTTGACCATTTATCATTTGGGGAATGACTTGTGACTTTATAAATTTAATGCAATTCTCTCTGTGTTTTAGAAATGAGACCTTTATCAGAATGCCTAGTTGTGAAGATTGTTTACCAGCTTTCTGCTTTCCTTCTAATTTTGACAGCATTGATTTTATTAGTGTACAACCTTTTTAATTTAATATAGTCAAAGTCATTCATTTTGCAATTTATAATATGTTCTAATTCTTGTTTGGTAATAAATATATCCCCTTTTCATACATCTGATAGAGTATTTCTTGTTCTATTAATTTGTGTATGGTGTCACTCTTTATGTCTAAATCCTGTACCCATTTTGACCTTATTTTGTTATAGGGTATGAGATCTATGCCTAGCTTTTGTCATATTTTCCATGCTTTATATCTTCTTGAATTATAATGTTTAGGCTCTTTCCTTGATCATGTCTTTTAGGCAGTCTAGTAATTCTTTTTTTTTTTTGTTTTTAGGTTTTTGCAAGGCATGGGATTAAGTGACTTGCCCAAGGCCACACAGCTAGGTAATTATTAAGTGTGTGAGGCTGGATTTGAACTCAGGTACTCCTGACTCCAGGGCCAGTGCTATATCCATTGTGCCACCTAGCTGCCCCCAGTCTAGTAATTCTTAAATAATTTTTCCTTGATCCCTTTTATCAAATTAATTATTTTTTCAATGATGCATTTCACATTTTCTTTTTTTTAATTTTTTCACTTTGTTTTATTGTATTTTTATTGCATCAGGGAGTCATTAGTTTCCACTTGCCTGAGTCTAATTTATAAAGAATTATTTTCCTTAGTGAACTTTTATGCCTATTATTTTTTTATTTGTTCAATTTTGCTTTTTATTTTTTTTAGATTTTTGCAAGGCAAACGGGGTTAAGCCAGCCCAAGGCCACACAGCTAGGTAATTATTAAGTGTCTGAGACCAGATTTGAACCCAGGTACTCCTGACTCCAGGGCCAGTGCTTTATCTACTATACCACCTAGTTGCCCCTCAATTCTGCTTTTTAAGTGATTCTTTTCTTTAGTGAATTTTTGTACCTTAGCTTACTCTGCTTTTAGAGGCAATTTTTTTTCCTTCAGTATGTCTTTTACAATTAGGTCAATTTTGTTTTTCAAGTTATTTTCTTCAGTAATTTTTGTGCCTCTTTAACCAAATTGTCAATTCTCTTTTTCATAATTTTCTTGCACCACTCTCATTTCTTTTTCAAAATCTTCATCTACTACTCTTATCTTTTTCTTTAACTACTCCAGGAATTCTTATTGGACTTTGACCCAAATAGCATTTTTTTCTGTGGGTTTGGTTGTAGCTGTTCTTACATTGTGATCTCCTGAGTTTACTAGTTTTCACTGTCTAAGTAGTAGTTTGCTAAGACCAAGTTATTTTTTTGTCATTGCTTGCTTATTTTTCCATTCTATTTCTTGGGCTCTGCTCACCTAGAAACAGGGAAGAACTTTCTCAAGGTTGGCTTTTTCCACGATACTGTTTTCAATACAAGTTCTGAGAGTCTGCAAGTTTTTGGTATTTCCCAGGTGGTGTGATATGGAGAAATGTTCGTTGTATATAAAAATCATGCTAGTTTCAGTCAGATAAACATTTTATTTCTTTAGGTCTCCAAGGAGTATATGTGAAGTACTTTTTCCCCCTCTCACCAATTTTCTTATTTGATATTATGATTGGTGTTAGATGCATTGCCTAGGCCTAGGAAATGAATCTTTTCTCTGTTTGGACCTCATAGTTTCATGTCTGAATTGAGTCTGCAACCTTGTATTTTTAGCAACAAATTCAGACTGACTAAACTCAACAGATACTTTTCTGATCAAAATGATGGATACCTGTCATGCTTTTTGAATTCAGGTCCAGGAAAGTCTAAATATTACTCTAATGCTTTTTTCCCCCCCACAATGCTTTGTTTTGATGGCAACATGAAAAAGAAAGAAAAGTTGAGAAAATTATTTTTTTTTTCTTTCACTGAAGGACACTCTTTGGCAAATACTACACTATGTCCTTCCATGCATTCATTGTTGAAGAATTTTGGAAAATTCCAGTACTGTTAACAGTTTGGAGAAAAATGAGAACATTACAGATAGTGAGAAATGAACTATGAAGATCATACAATTTTTTCTCTTTGGAACCTTTGCCATTTTATACAATTAATGGCTATAATGAATGACCTAGATCTCTGGCATAGAAAGAACCACTTAACCCCCACTTACAGACTTGGCCCAAACCTTCCTTTTGGAAGAAATATCCATTGATGCCACCCAACAGTTCAGCTCTTGGCCCAAATTCTGACCCGGTATTCAGATGCATTTTTCTTATCTTTAATTTTGTGTTACCTTGCTTTTTAATGCTTATCCCTTTCTTATTACTTTAGAATCTACTATTTCCTCTGAAGGTAGGCTTTCTTCTGTCTCCTTTTAGGCACTGAAGCTTCATCGCTAAATTTTAGCTTCACATGACATCACTTCTAACTGTAGATTTAGTGATTATAGATTTAATAATGAAAGGTTCTTGGATGCCATTGAATTCAGTTCCCTTATTTTATAAATGAGGAAAATGTCATACATGAAAGTTAAACAAATTTTCTAGGATTCAAGAGCTAGATGATTTGCCAGAGTCCCAGGTCTTTAGCTACTTGTCAGATTAGAACCTCTGGCCATCATACTCTTGTCTGTTAGGACACCCACAAACTACTACCCACTGAACTTCCTGGAAGCCTACCATTTACTTGTCTTGACTTCTGTCTGCCTGTTGCCTGCTGCCTGGACCCTTTAACCCTCCACCCACCCATCTGGATTTCTTCCCATTGTCGGCATCTTCTAAAACTTTGCCCCAACCCAGCCTTGTCTCTAGATCCAACTGCCCAAGACTTTATATTGACAGTGGCAAAGAGGAATTATGAAAGTGGTCAAAGGAATGTAATTAAGATGAATTTTGGGGAATTATGTACAGTTAAAAGCAATGCCTAAGACGAGGTAATTCCATGTTGTATGATGTCACTAGGACAAATCTTGATGCCTCAAGGGAACTATGTGTCAAGACATGAGATGTGTTTTTCCTGGTAATTGGGCAGCAATTCAGTAATGAGAGATCAACCAGAGCCTATATACGGAATTCCAAAAAGTTTTCTATCTTCATTTTGTCTGAGGAAGATGTTTATAAGCACAAAGTTAAAGATGTAGTAAGGAAAACCAAAACTCTTAATGGTTTATCTCAAGCCCCTAACTGGTTAGCTTTTGGGAGGAGATAAACAAATTTTGGTTGCTATAATACAGTGTCAGGTAATGCTTCACATTGCAATACATTCTGATCAGTTAACAGAGGTGTGGTCCTCAGCAACATCCTTATTGTGTCTAAGCCACATGAGTCAATGTGACATCATCACTGTGGGCCATCTTCCATACATGGCCATATGGAGAAACTTTGTATTCGTTGGGGGCCAAGAGAAGAAGAACGGGGTTGAGGCTGGCAAAGCCCAGAGTCTGAGTTCAGCAGGAAAAGTGCCAAAAAATTTTGGCTTTTGAAATAGAATTAAGCTCTACAGGAGCCGAACTGGGGAAGCCCCAAAGAGTCTCCCAAGGCCAAAACCACACAAATCAAAATTTGATCTGAATAATGACTTAAAAGAGAGAGACACAAAAACACCAAAAAAATAAATATGTGATTGTTCTTTAAATGGGAGAAAGAAAACAAAAGCATTCTTTTTTGCCCTTCCCCCTACTCTCCAACATGCTTTTTTGGAGCAAATATTTTCAGTAAAGCAATTACTGGATTTTCTTTAGTGTGCAAAGGTTTTACAGTGTGATGTTTTTCATCTGGCACGTCCTTGTCTGTTACTTTCATCGTGGGTTGTTTGACTGAATAGAAGGCAGACATTACTCAGTATGAGAATGGAGACTGTCTGTTTTCTAGGACCGAAAGCTTTATTTAAAATGTATGCCTTGCCAACAAAGTTTGCATGTGCCTTTTTCTTTTATGCTCCAGTCTTTGTCTTCAGATGTGTGTTACAAGGCAGTAATGCTACACAGATCTCTCGATAGATCTGTAACCCTCCACCTCATGCCGAAGAAACATGAGCTAGAGGGTTGCAGTCAATAGGATGGATTCTAAACAATGTACCTGATTTTTCTGGTGTCTAAGATGCCTTGTAAAGTTAATTTATTAACAAAAAGCTAAAAAAACTTTAGAAAATAGATAAAGCTCATGAAACAGCTCCAAATAATTGATTTCTATTCTGATGTGTTCTTTTAAATCAAAAGTAGTATTATGCTCTAATTTCATTTTATTTCTGCACCTTTTAAGCTACTGATTGTTTTAACACTAAATCACTATACTTTGTGCTTGGGTGATCCTTTCATCACTCCTCCTCCATCCTCCCACTCCACCCATGCATGATTGTGCTTCATTTGAATTTTATTTTCGATGAGTGATTTTATTTTACTTTGTAAAGAATATGAATACTCAAACGAAATTGGTCAATTTGTTCTATAAATAGATACTCCCTGAAAATATGGAATTAAATATAAATTCCTGCCGGGAAGGATCTATTTTGCATTTTGTCTTTTGTATCCCTAGAATAGGACCTTGAACATATTAAATGCTTCCTCTTGTCTCTCTTTTCTATTCTCCTTATAACTGTCAAGGGGCAGAAAGCACAGGTATAATTGTGTCACTTTCCTCCTCAGATAACTGCAGTGACTCACTGTTTCTTCTGTAAGAAACTATAACTTCTCTTATTTTGGCATTTGAAGCCCTTCCTAACTTGGATCTCATCTACTTTTCCAGGTCTATAACACATTGCAACCCCTCATAAATTCTTTACTCTAGTCAAACTGACCTTCTTACTATTCCTCACACATTCCAATTCTAGGACAGTGTACCCATTGTTCTCATGCCTCAGTTGTACTACATTGTTACTTTTGTCACTTAAATTGCCTAAATTCTTTCAAATGTTTAGTTCAAAGGTTTAATGTGAGGGCATTCCTGATCCCTCCCTAGTGATAGGGCCTCCAACCAAAAAAAAGTAACTTGTATTTATTTTTTGTGGATTTGAATTTTAAACTAAGTTTATGTTGCTTCCTCCAAAAATATGGAACCTTCTTGAAGACAAGGATCTTTTCATTTTTGTCTTTAGATTTCCCATGCTTATCCCTGTGTCTGACACATAGAAGTTGCTTTAAAACGCATCTCAGTTGATTATGGAGGTATTAATTCAATCCACCAGTGTCTGACATCTTCTATGACCTAGAAGGACAACAGGGTACCAGTTTAGTCTTCATATATTTGTCAAAAATAGAAGCGTTTCTATTGTAATTGAGAGGTAATGATGCTATTGTCATGACTTCAGCTTTTGGTTCCCTTGCAAACAATATTCATTAGAGTGATGTTTTCTTTCCATTGTGATTTTTTTTTAATTAAGCATTCTGTTAAACATACTTTATACCTTGGTTACATTTTACAAAATGACCCCAGTCAATTAGCCCTAGATCTGACTGGAAATAAGAAGGAAGGACTCCTTGTGATATTTTCCCTCCTTTTCAAGAGCAAGGATGTTTTCAAGTTAGCTTAGAATCTGGACTGCAGAGCCCTATAGCAGCATGTGCTTTCCATTTGTAAACCATCTCTGATAAAGATGTTTCAGGCTGGTGTACCTTTCTTTGATGCTGACAGTTTAGTACACAAAACAATACTCCACCCCCTCAAAAAAAATTCCGAACACCACCATGAGCTGCCATTGCTGATAAGTTAGTATGTGTGCCTCCCATTCCATTTTGCTTTTATTGGAAAAGACATTTAGTAATTCTGCATTGAATTAAACCTGGCCCACATGGAGCTATTTTACACGGAAAATGCGAGAACATGGATTGTTGGCAGACATAAGATAAATATAGAATAGATAGTGGCGTTTGGGTGCCATGGAGCACATTTAAAGCCATGATGTGGGGCTGACCACATTATTCACAAGTGGTATAGCCATGACTAAATTATGCAGGTCTCTGAAAGATGTGGTACTAAACTTCATAATAGGCATTCCATTACCAATTTTATTCATGACCACATATCTGTCTAATTGTGTTAGCTTTTAGTTCCTATTTTTAGTTTAGTTCTTTTTTATTCCCCCTCCCCCTTTGAGTTACAATGAGAATGGTAGTGCCATTGGCATGGGTGGGGCAAATGGAGACTAAAGTCAATTTATGGTTTGAAATATATAATTCCAGGGTCTGGGAAATATGGGAGCTGGAATGATTCTGAACATGACTTGAGAAGCTCGACTTTGCAATTCACGTACTTCTTATGAGAGAATTAGTAGTAAATAGAACTGCAACGAATACTGTCAATTCTAGATGGGGCGTATAGCTTCTTTCTCATGAAAATGAAAATTTGATTAGTTGTTTGTAATTCAGTTAATTTGTAATTATGCAATGATTTCACAAAGTGAAATTTTTTTCTGGTCTCTATCCAAAAGTATGTGAGGCACCGAGGGAGATATTGAATTCATAGCAGTTCCTGATAGTATGAGTCATTTGTGATTTCACTAAATATCCCTTTGGGTTGCTTTTGGAAATACATTGTTTCAGTCACTTTTCCATTGTCCTTATAGAGAAGATCTATTAAATCCCTGGGAATTGTATGTCCAGTGAAAATTTCCCATATCTTTCTGTTTTTGTCTGTGTGTGTGGCCAGAGTTTCCAATTTTATCCTCCCATGTGGATGGTTAGTCAAAATGAATCTCTTAGAATAGTCTGGGAATCAACAACTATCATCATAAAGGATTGCATTGTGGAGGTAGTGAGCAATGGGTTTGGAGTTTGAATCCACATTCTTTGAATACAAATGGGTATCATGTTGTGTCTCTGATTTGGTTTTGCACTTTATTCCATTTCTGACTTAGTAAACCTTAAAGTTTGGGAAGAGAAAGAACCTGTTTGTCTAAAAGTAGGAAAAAAGTTATAAACTGAAGGGTAAAAATTCAGTCTTTACAAGTATGTATTTAAATATACTTTTGCCCCCACAATTTCAAGTATTTGCATAATTTTATTAGTAACTTCATTTTCACTTTCAAATAGGTGACTTTACACATTCATAAGTAGTATAGTAGAGGGGATAATAAGAGGTAGATGATATGTGCAAATTTATAGAGCTGACTGTATCCCACTATATGTTTTTCTATTTTTTATGCTCACAGAGACCAGTTGTGGATTCTTTTGCAATACTAAAAGTATTTAATTGATAAGTTAATTATTTCATTCAAACTTGTACTTTATTGACTTATAAAAAGATTATGGCAGTTCACAGAGTAAGAAAAATGTGGATAAAGCATACAAGAATAGTCATTTAAAGATAAAACTGGTCAGAGCATGTGAAGGAGAGGGAGCAGATGTTTTTAGGGCACCTGAGTAAGACAGATTACTAACCTTGTTAAATATATTTGGCTCTAATTATTTCAGCTAAGGGCAAAAGGTCAACACATTAGATTACAAAATTTAATTTTCTGCCAGAAAAAAAATATGCCAAAAAATTTCCAAAAGCAAAATTTATCATTGGGCTAACTGAAGCAGTGCTTTTAAATGACAGTGGCATATTGGTACTAAAAAATTACTGAGGAATGAGATTTTAGCTGAGATGTGTGAAAATTGACAATGAAAGTATGACCAAACACAGGTAATATTTGGGGGTGAAGGAGAAAGCACTGGATCTGTGGAATCAGTATGGGGAAATTCCTAGTGGGGAGACTTCCTTTATCAATACAGATTTATAACTTTTCTACCATTTCTAGTCATAGAGAATTTCTTGGGAGCAGTAAGTTCTTAAGTAATTCACCCTTCTCCAAAGTCCCAAAGTCAGTGGGTTTTTTTTTTGGACATTTTATCTTTTTATTTTCCCCCAATTACGTGTGTGTGTGTGTGTGTGTGTGTGTGTGTGTGTGTGTGTGTGTGTGTGAGAGAGAGAGAGAGAGAGAGAGAGAGAGAGAGAGAGAGAGAAATGATAAATGGCATGCTTCAGTTTGTAATCAGCTGTCATTAGTTCTCTGAAAATAGCATTTTTCATCATGTGCCCTTTGTAATTGTCTTAGATTATGCATTGTTGAGAATTACTACATCATTCACAATTCTTCATTTTATATATATAATGTAACTCTTACTGTGTACAATATTCTTTTGGTTCTGTTCATTTCACATCGCATCAGATCATTCAAGTTTTTTACCACAATTTATTTAGCCATTCCTTGACTGAAGGACATCTCTTCAGTTTCCAAATCTGAACTACTACAAAAAAGAGGTGCTATAATGTGGAACTTTTCCCAGTTTTTAGATCTCTGAGATCCAGCAATATTGCAAAACTAGTCGCTGTTCTATTCACTGGCATGTACACATACATTAGGTTTATAAAACTGTAAAGATTACATATAAATTTTATATATCAGTGCTCAGTTATATTCTAATAGATTCATCCTCTAATCAGAGATGTAAAGATTAATGATGAGGTGAAGGATCAATGCTATTGAGATAATATGAGCTTCCTGGGTTTTGGGCTGGTGGAGAATTCAGTCAAAGAAGTTTCAAGGTAGTACAATAAACTGAGAATGGGGGAATGCATTTTGGTAGCTATGGGGGATACCAAAATAAGACAGTCTGTACTATTTAATTTAAGGAACCTATTTAATAATAAAAATACATATATATATATGTTTTATGTATGTACATAGCTGTATATATATATATATATATATATATATATATATGTTCATTGCAAGAATAAAAGTAAATATGTGATCAACCAGGAAATTCAAGTAAAGCTTCTTCAAGTATGTAATATTTGAGCTGGGTCTCAATGGAAGTAAGTAACACAATGGATTGAGATTTGGGAAGGGGGAAGGGCATTCGTTTTCATTAAACAGGATAACTAGAGAAAAGTGAAAAGGAAGTATTAGTATCCTTCTTTAGCTGAATGCTTTAAGTATATGCATTGGATACTGAAATAAGACTGGGAGGATAAGATGGAGTATAGTTACTGAAATCTTTGATCACCAGATTAAGAATAATTTTGGAAGAATTCTGAGTATGATAAAGTACTTTAAGAAAATTAATCTTGCACATGCTTAAGGGTAAAATAATTACAACATAGAAGTCCATACAGAATGTTGGGAAGACTTTCCTGTTTCCATAGCCATCATTCCAGATTAGATCTCATCGCCATTCCTTCTTATGGACAATTTGTAACATTTTCTTAATTGGTCCCCTTGCTTTTGGTTTCTTCCTCTTTCATATGCTAATCATTCTAATACTTGTAGATGCACCAATTACTATGTCCTTTTTATGTTTTCTCTTCTTCAGAAGAAATATTCACAGTTCCTTCAACTGATGCTCATATGGGATTATCTCAAAGACCTTCAACACTTTGCCTGCTTAGGATGTAGCATTTAGTACTAAACATATTACTCCACAAAAATAAAAGAGAGCTGTGACTTCCTCAGTGCTAGACCATGTCCCTCTTTTAATGCAACCTAAAATGGTATTACTTTTGCTGCTGATGATTTTGACACTAAAAACACAAGATCTTTTTTTCTGCACTACTACCTATCTTTGGGTAACTAGGTGACACAGTAAATAGAAAGTCAGTCCTGGAGTTAGGAGGATCTGAACTCAAATCCGGTATCAGATAATTACTAGCTTTGTGACCTTGGACAAGTCACTTGATCCTGTTTTCCTTAGTTTCCTTATCAGCAAAATGAGCAAAAGAAGGAAATGGCAAACCATTCCAGGATCTTTGCAAAGAAAAACCAAATGGAGTCATAGAGTTAGACAAAAAAGACACAACACCACCACTATCTGAGCCCCCTCTATATTGTTTTGATTTTTTGAACTCAAGTGTAAAAGTTCATATTTATCTCTCATAATTAGTGCATTGTTCTAGCTTGTTAAAATTGTTTCAAAACGATCTGCTCTACCATATATTAATGATCTCTCCCACTTTTTTATCACCTGAAAATTAAATATAGTTGCTTTTATAAAAGTCATAATTAAATGTTACAAAGCACAGTATTAGACATCTAGATAATACCAAATCATTAATGCTTACTCTCAAGGTCTTGTCATTTAAAGTTTTCCAAATCCACTTATACTACTGGTATAACCCTCCATCTTTTCTACCAACTGCCAAACACTTTTTGAAAAAAAAAGAAATTAATGTAAATTTTAGTTAGAGCATTGTCACGAGTTTCCAGTCTAACTACTCTATCAAAAAAGAAAATGAGTTTAGTATCCTGACTTGTTCTCAATGAAATCACAAACCTTGTCATTACTAATTTTTTTTTGTTTTTAGATGCTTGTTATTTAATTAAAATATTCTATAATGTTGCTAGGAATTTGTTGAACCTGATTTCTCCCTTTCTTTCTTCATATAAATCCTACAGGTTAATTCTTTTATTACTCAATTTTTTTGAGACAGATAACTTGAAAGTATATGTAGGTATTCTTTTACTATCTCTTCATCTTATCTTTGGAATCAACTCCCTAAAAGTGACTTGTTCTTTTCTTTCCATTCCAAAGAACATTCTTCTTGGCAGAAATTCTTTAAAAAGTAAGCTGTTATCAGTCATCAAAACTGTTTGGTATTGGCTAAGAAATAGAGTGGTGGACCAGTGGAATAGACTAGGTGTAAAAGCAGGAGAGGATTATAGTAATTTGCTGTTTGATAAACCCAAAGAGTCAGGCCACCAAGATAAAAACTCCCTCTTTGATAAAAACTGCTGGGATAATTGGAAGTTAGTATGGAAGAAACTTAGATTAGACCAACACCTCACACCCTTTACCAAGATAAGATCCAAATGGTTACAGGACATAGACATAAAAAAACAATACTATAAGCAAATTAGAAGATCAAGGACTAGTCTACCTGTCAGATCTATGGAAAGGGGGAACAGTTTATGACTAAGGAAGAGTTGGAGAACATCACTAAAAACCAATTAGATGATTTCGATTACATTAAATTAAAAAGTTTTTGCACAGGTAAAACCAATGTAATCAAAATCAAAAGAAAAGTAGTAAATTGGGAAACAATCTTTACAACTAATGATTCTGACAAAGGACTCATTTCTAAAATATACAGAGAACTGAGTCATATTTTTAAAACAAAAAGTCATTACCCAATTGACAAATGGTCAAAGGATATGCAAAGGCAATTTACAGATGAGGAGATCAAAGCAATCCATAGCCATATGAAAAAATGCTCTAAATCATTCATTATTAGAGAAATGCAAATTAAAGCTTCGTTGAGGTACCACCTCACACCTCTCAGATTGGCCAGTATGACCAGGAAGGATAATGATCATTGTTGGAAGGGATGTGGGAAATCTGGGACACTATTACACTGTTGGTGGAGCTGTGAACTCATCTAACCCTTCTGGAGAGCTATTTGGAACTATGCCCAAAGGGCAACAAAAATGTGCATACCCTTTGACCCAGCAATACCACTACTGGGTCTATACCCTGAAGAGATGAGGAAAAAGGGTAAAAGCATTACTTGTACAAAAATATTTATAGTAGCCGTGTTTGTGGTGGCAAAGAATTGGAAATCCAGTAAACGTCCTTCAATTGGGGAATGGTTTAGCAAACTGTGGTATATGTATGTCATGGAATACTATTGTTCTATTAGAAATCAGGAGGGACAGGATTTCAGGGAAACCTGGAGGGATTTGCATGAACTGATGCTGAGTGAGATGAGCAGAACCAGAAAAACACTGTACACCCTAACAGCAACATGGGAGTGATGTTCAACCTTGAAGGACTTGCTCATTCCATCAGCGCAACAATTGGGAACAATTTTTGGCCGTCTGCAAAGGAGAGTACCATCTGTATCCAGATAAGGAGCTGTGGAGTTTGAACAAAGTACAAGGATTATTCCCTTTAATTCGGAAAAAAAACCCAGATGTCTTATGGTTTGATCTGGTTACCTCTGAGAATTCTGTTCTCTTTAAGGATATGATTTCTCTCTCATCACACCCAATTTGGATTGAGGTACAACATGGAAACAAAGTAAAGACTGACAGAGTGCTATCTGTGGGGTGGGGGTGGGGGAGGGAAGCGAGATTGGGGGAAAACTGTAAAACTCAAATAATATCTTTAATAAAAATTTAAAAAAAAGTAGGCTGTTGGGGCAGCTAGGTGGAGCAGTGGATAAAGCACCGGCCCTGGAATCAGGAGTACCTGGGTTCAAATCTGGTCTAAGATACTTAATAATTCCCTACCTGTGTGGCCTTGGGCAAGCCACTTAACCCCATTTGCCTTGCAAAAAAAAAAAAAAACTAAAAAAAAACTAAGCTGTTTGTGAGTACAGATTGTTTCATTCCTTGTACTTGTATTCCAAGTACAGTGGTTAACACATAGTAGGCACATAATAAAAATTTATTTTATTGATGAGTTGAACATCTCTGCCTTCTCTCCATAATTACCCATCCCTGATAGTTCTGTTCTTTGATTCTTCTGTCCAGGAAGAATCCTCCCTGTCACTAAGGGTTGCTACCTTGTTAATTTTAACTGTTCGCTCTCACTCATCAAGATACCACATACAATATATTGTCATCAAGTCTATCAATATCACATATCCAATATATTGTCATATCTCATTATTTTTACTTTCATAACATCTTTTATATATCCCTCTTTCGCTACATACACAACCATAATCTTTGTAAGTTTCTCATCTTGTCTTACCTAGACTATTCCAATAGCTTTTTGATTGGTCTTTCTGCCTTTTTCCTCATTCCAATAAATCCTCAGCTTCCAAAAGGATTTAAAAGTTTTGGTCTACTTTGTGCCTGCTTTCTACTCTACATCACCCATCTCAATGAAAAACTTGTACATCCAGGACAAAAATATAAAACCTTCATTTGACATTTGAAGCTATTCATAGCCCAATCCCTTCCTACTTTTCAAAAATTATACTTTGTTGTCATCCATATATTCTATAATCTATCCATTTTCTCACCCCAGGCATCTGATAGTCAATGGTCAAAAATGGAGGAATATAGACTAATCAATAGTTTAAGTAAGTGGATTTGGAAAATTTTGAATAATAAGATCCATAATAATGGATATTATGGATTTTTATGGATATTATCCATAATAATGTTTTTGTTTTACATGAGTGCCTCCATGGCTGTCCTTCATACCTACAATGCTCTCCCTATTCAACCTCCAACTCCTAGTTTCCCTGGCTTTTTCAAGACATTGTTCATACTCCATTTTCTACAGAAAGTCTTCCCTGGTCTACCCTACTTTTAGTCCCTTCCCTCTAAGATTAATTTCCATTTCTATCATATATTTTATATATGCATAATTATTTTGAAGAATGCCTTGGAATGTGAATTTCTTGCAGAGATCATATTTTTGCCCTATGTGTCCTGGAGCTTGGCATAGTGCTTAGTATCTTGTAAGCATTTAATTTTCCTCTCATACTCTTAGTGGCTAGGCCTATAGATGCTCTTTAAAAAAGAAAGATGAAGAACAATAATCTCTTTCATATCTTTAAACCCTCACTATCTACTGTCTCCTTCCACATTACCTACAAACATACTCAAGGCTTCCCCATCCTTAGAAAACCTTTACTTGATTCTATCATTTTTTGAGATATCATCATATACTTCTTCTTTTCTCAGATAACTGCCTTCAAAAATAATTGTTTGTCCTCACTGTACTAACACCTCTCAATCATAACTCAACCTTTTGCAATCTAGTTAGTAATTTCATCACCTACTGAAACTGCTCTCTCCAAAATGATTAGTAATTGTCAAAGCTCAGCATCATCTTTCACAAGCTTTCTGGTATATTTGACATTACTAAGTACCTTCTCTTCTAGCATAGTCTCTTTTCTCTAGATTTTTATTACATTGTTCTCTCTCAGTTGCTGGTGTATACATACACACATTTGCACACAAAGAAATAAACATATATATTGAGTTTTTACTATAAGCATAAGCATTGGAATTTCACAAAGACCTAGAAAAACCTGTTGATCAGTGATCTCAAATATCCTATACAGTAAAGAGCATTTAAGTTCATCTCTGTAGGATGGGGAAAAGGTGTTGCAAAAATACATGTAAATTATGTCTACATTCTAGTTTATGAAAATCTTGCCCCATACAACCTCCTTGACTTGACATTACTTGTCTTGACTGACTAGTATATAGTATGATTATTATATGTAAAGTGGATTTAAGACAGGTTTATTTTGTTTGAGTCTGATGTCGATGAAACATTTTATTATTGTTGAGTCCTTTCAGTTGTGTGTTTTTCTTAGCAAGAAGTGGTTCTCCATTAACTTTCCAGTTCATTTACAGATGAGGAAATTGAGGCAAGCAGTGTTAAGTGACTACCCAAAGTCACATAGCTAATGAATGTCTGAGGCCAGATTTGAATCCATAAAGATTAGTCTTCCTGACTCCAGGTCTGTATCATCCAGCTGTCATCAGTGAAACGTAAGATATAGGTTTGATTTCAATATTGTCTATAAATCTGTGTGACACAATCAAGTCTTTTCAACTCTGGGTGCCCAAAGAAACACTTTGATTATGTTTCAAAGGAATCATTGATGTTTGTTGGTAAAAGGAATATTCAGGCTCAGATTTCCCTACATTGATGAAGTCATTAGTGTGACCAATTGTCTATTAATTTTGCCCTTTTCCATGGTCATAATTGTTATAATCATTTTGTGAAAGTATACCACTGGGTATGAGAGGTACCAGAAGAGAGATTAATGAATGACAACAATCCCACTGTTCCTGAGGGCAGAAATATAGCTTATGTTTAAGGTACAATTCTTAAATTCTTAAAGAGTCATAGAACTCTGATTTAACTAGTTCTCAAAGTACTTTTGTCTTACTATCTTTACATATTTCTGTTTTATTTAGAGATTGTTAGATGATTCGATAGATAGAACTCTATACTTGCTCAGATACTTTCTAGTTTTTTTGTGACCCTGGGCAAGTCACTTATTCTCTGTCTATCTCTGTAAAATGGAAATTATAATAATAACAGTTCTCTCCCAGGGTTCTTGTGAGGACAAAATGAGATAATATTTGCAAAGCACCTCTCAAATCTTAAAGCTATAAAAATGCTAGCTGTGTTTTGCCTTATTATCCTCAACCTTATTATCTCACTCCTTTCAAATTGAAGAGTCTTTAATTTATGGATAAGAAGAAGCTACTGCTTGTATAGGCAAGTTGATTCTCATTCAAGTACATAAACCCTGTTATTTTTATATATCATTATTATAGGATATTATAACCTACAGGAGCATACATATGATTATGCTCCTTTTATTCTGACATATTGATGATAGAAGAGGGAACTTTATGAATCTCCTAAATGCTGTGTCATGGTCTGTTGTAGAGAAGTCTATTGCTACACATATGGACTGATAATAGTGGATTGAGCTCAGTCATAAAAGATCAGTGAGATGTTTATGAAATCAAATGAGCTGGACTTATCACTGTTCAAATTCTCCCAAATTCATTTTTTTGGTTATTGTTTTTCAGTTGTGTCCAACTCTTCATGACCATTTTGGAGATTTCTTGGCAAAGATACTTGAATTGTTTGCCATTTCCTTCTCCAGTTCATTTTTCAGATGAAGAAACTCAGACAATCACAGTTAAGTGACTTACCCATGGTCACACAACCACTAAGCATTTGAGAACATATTTGAACTCTGGTCTTCCACAGTCCATGCATTACCTAACTGCCTCAAATTCATAGGATTACAGAATGTCAGTGAGAGACCATCTAGTTCAATCTGTTCCTGGAGATGCTTCTTTATAACAAACCCAATAACTCATTTAGCCTTTCCTTTAAGATGTACAATGAGGAAGAATTCAAAACATACTAGGATAATTGATTCTCATTTCAGATGCTTTGAAGTATTAAAATTGATCTGACAATAATCCTAAATCTGCTATGATATGACTTCCACTTATTTATCCTTGATATGCAAATCATTGACAAGCAGTAGTCTTATCTGTCTCCTATATGATAGTCTTTTAAAGGCAGTCATTATTTTCTCTTTTGAATATATACTGATCTTCCCCTCAAACAATATAGGACGCTAATGATGGGCAACCCAAAAAGGCTTAATAGAAATGCAGATGCTATAAAAGCTCTTGGCTTAATATCTTCCCCTCAAAATAAAAGTAAATAGCTAAGGCTATGTTCAATGTACACCAGATGATAACCTCAGACTAACATTACTGTCACATCACATTACTGAAGCCTTATATGTTATCTAATTTCCACTTTCCCAATTTACATTGAGGCTCTCACCAATGATTGAGATTTTATCAGGGAATAGCAACAATAAGAGTGATGCAGAATGGGCTTAGACCTGAGATAATTTCTTGTACCTAGTTTTAGTTAGTTCCTTCATATCTGTGCTTTAAATGTACCATCTCAGTGGTCTATCACAGTCAGCCAGTGACCTATCTCATGCTTGTTACTATTTTTCTTTGCCTAAAATTTATAATGGCTTAAAAATTAATAAAATGATAGGACATAAATAGAAATAATGGATTCCAATGACTGTTTTAAACAAAAGGAAAACATACCCCATCTAGACCTGGTAAGGTATTTCATGTAATTATTAGGAAACATGCTAAAATATGGTGGGGACACACAATGGATACTACTAGCTAATATTTTTAGACCAATAATACATTCAAAATAGTGCACAATGTGTCTGCATAATATAGGATTTGCTAGACTAGTTCTATATAATCAGCTACTTAAAATGAGTACGAAAGGAAGATATCCAGACAAAAAGACAAGTTTATTCAGGAATTTTAGAGAGTGCAGTCAGGAAAAATGAATGAAACTCCTGGAAGAAGTGAAAGAATAGAAAGTCAAGATATATATAATATGTGTGTATATATATATATATATATATATATATATATATATATGTTAAGAAACAGAGATGTAATATGTAGTGGGAGTTTTCTGGTCATGAGGGAATCATGGATAGCTGATAAATGATTACTCTTCTCTAGATAATATGCATTTTATCAATATATTTCCCAATATGTGAAAAGAAACCTAAATTTAGATTAGAGGACTTAGGTTTGAATCCTAGTTCTTCTATTAACTTCCTATGTGAGCTTGTATAACTTACTCAGACTCCCTATCTATTTCCATAGATGTCAGGAAGTTAGGGATTTAATTAGGAAGTTAGGCTATCTCTTAGGTACCTTCTATCTCTAAATCCATGATCCACTATTCCTAAATTAATGCTCTGTGGTCCTGTACGATAGTCAGAACTGAACATAATTCTCAAGACGTTTTTTGACAAGAACAGAATATAGGAGAAATATCAACTTCTTATTCCTAGAAATTCTCTCAATCCAGACTAAAATCATTTTTACTATTACCATGTCACACTATCGACTCTCCTTGAGACTGTAATCCACTAAACCTTTCAGGTTTTTTTTGAGACAAACTTTCACTAAACCAACAAATTCTTGAACCCAATTATAGGAACTTAATTCCAAACTGCCTAAATATCAGAAAATGAAATAAATCTGTAGGGTTTGTGAAGAAATAATAAATGCATGATCAGTATGGCCTACTGACATCTACCTAATTCTTTTTTAGGTTTTTGCAAAGCAATGGGGTTAAGTGGCTTGCCCAAGGCCACACAACTAGGTCATTATTAAGTGTCTGAGGTTGGATTTGAACTCAGGTACTCCTGACTCCAGGGCCGGTGCTTTATCCACTGCACCACCTAGCTGCCCCCGTCCACCTAATTTCAAGAGATCTAGAGGAAAACTCTCAATATATACTTCATATTAGGATTTTGCGGATGACATGAATAAGAGTTATACTAGGTTTCAATCCTCACCATTGGAAAGAACTGTCACAATGATAAAACCCATAGATCTACCTTTATTTGTCACAGCTGGGAAAAAAATCCATGGAGCTCACAACAGTAAAAATAGCTAGAATTTGCATGGTGCTTTAAAATTTGCAAAGTTTTATAATCTGATCTTTACAATAACCATGTGAGGTTGTTGTTACTATTATCCCCATTTTATAGATTAGGAAATTGAGGAAGATGGAGAACAGTAAATTGCCCAGGATTACATAGAATCATAAGAATTCATAAGAATCTAAGGTCAGATTTGAACTCAGGTTTTCTTAATTCAAAATCCAATGTGCTAACCACTGCCCCAGCTGCCTCTAAATGACACCAAATCAAAAACATATTTATTTTTAATCTAAAAAGGAAACCGTACAGAACCTGGCCACAGATCTGTAAAGGATAGATCCCCACATAACTGATGTCTTTATTTTAGTGAATTTAATGACTATAAGGTTGTTATAATATAACAGTCATCTTTAAGGTTATCACTTCCAGTTAGGATTGGTGAACCAATCTTCCATTCAGTTTCCTTGTACATAATAGAAAGGGAACATGGCAAAATGGAGACCATAATAGGCTTGAAGACAGGAAGATCTGAGTTTTGTTCCTACCTCTGAAAACTCATTAGCTATTTGATTATGGATAAATTACTTAATCTCTCAACCTTAGTTTCCTCATATGTAAAATGAGCTCACTAATACATATAATGCTAATTGTACAGAGGTTGTTTTGTGCTTAAATAAGATAATGTAAGAAAAGTGTTTTTCAAACTTGTAAGTGCCATGAAAAGTCCAATAATTCCAGTTATTATTTGCATTGAAAGAAAAAGATGGAAAAGTTAGTCCAAGAGGACCAAATTTTCCTGCCTTAGCAAAGATTCATATGAGAATGTGAGAAAGAACCAGATCTATAAAAGAACTTTTTTAACAACTAATGCAAAAATTTCTTTTATTACTCAAGAAAAAAGAAAATAGTAAATGAATAACCTCTTCAAACTCAAGATATAATAATCTGAAAAGTAATACTACCTTGAATTTATAGCACACCTTTTCTCTACTAGAACTGCTAAATACATTGATAACTTTTTTATGTTTATTCTTAGATTGCTGCTTGCCACTTATAATTTTAAGGAACATACTGAGGGGAAAGAACATTGATTCTAAATCATCAATTTAATTGTACCCTTTTAAAATTGAGAGCCTTTGTAATGAGTATATGAAATACTTTTGAAAAACCTGTCCACTTATTTTCTTATTTTAAGATATTTTCAAAATTCAGATTTGCAGATTCTGTTCTTTCTCTTTTATGCAGGAAGACATTATCTCTTCCTGGGTTTGTTGATGAAATGGAATCCTCTTCACCATCCCACCTGTGTATTTTGACCCCCAGCCAGGTCTAGATAGTTGGAGAACAGGTGTTATTGCTTTTGGAAGCAGGAAATAATTAAGTTCACCTTAAGGAAAGAGTCACCCATTAAAGTCCTACTGTGATGCCACAACTTGGCAAGGAGTTGAACCTGCATTCTCAAGAGCAAAGCCAACAGGATACAAGTTGTGGCAGGTCCTACTGAGGCAGAGAAACTTTGAGTATGGTCCAAGTGACAGATTGTCTATAGGTAGAAAAAACATCCATAGTTCAGTATGGAAAGACTTATCACCAGAAAAATTCTTTGGCATGGAAACTCATGAAACAAATACAAATACAAAAGGAAACCCCAACAACACTAGGTACTGCTTCTTCAGGGATGATGGAAAAGTAGACAAAGAGAAAGCTGAGGGCAAAAAAATCATTTCACCATTTATAGACTGTCCATAAACCATTGCTTAACTGCTTATCCTTTAGATATAAATACCATCCAGTGACTGATGAATGAGTCAATATGATATTATAATGGACAAATCAATCTACATTCATCTACAGAGATATTCTAACCATAAAATGAAACCAAAAGAAATAAAACACTTGTAGCTAAATGGAAGACTGGTTTACAAGTGCTCCTTGGAGAGAAGAATGAAGGAGTTGGTGTCTATCATTTATCTAAAGGTAACAAGAAATATTTCATGGAACTTTTAGTCATATGCATATGGAAGGAGCATGAGAAATATTCTTAAAAGTATGTTTTGAAGACAGGAGATGAAAAATTATATTCTATTACAAGTTTGTTGATTACTCAGAAGCTTGACACCTATATGTCATGAATATTTTCTTCAGCTTGCATTTTGGTGGTTATTGTACAACTGTTTCATTTGTGGTCAACTCTTTGTGACTCCATTTGGGATTTTCTTGGCAAATATACTGGAGTGGTTTGCCATTTCCTTCTGGAGATGAGGAACTGAGATGAGGAGGATTAAGTGACTTGCCTAGGGTCACATAATTAGTAGTTTTCTGACACTGGATTGAATTCAGAAAAATGAGTCTTTCTGATTCCAAGCCCAGTGCTTTTATCTACTGCTTTACCTCCTGCCCCATCTGGTTTTTACTTCATAAGTGTTAAATATAAACTTATATATGTATTTCTTCTAATAAAAGTCAACCTTATTGAGGGCAGAGACTGTTTTTTTAAACTTTATATCCCTAGTGAGTAGTACGGTATCTGGTACAAAGTAAATGATTAATAAATGCTTGTCTTATTAAAGTTAACAAGTAGAGGCTCATTGGTTTATTGCAGGAAGGGACCCTAGAGAATATCTAGTTCAAATGAACCATCTTTATAAATGAAGAAACAGAAGTCAAGAGAAATTAAGTGACTTGCCTAAGATCAAAAATGTAGTAAATGATAGAAGCAGAATTGATTAATTTGATGTTGATTGTTTGTTCACAAAGAAGTAGATTGTGCTAGATATAGTGAATATGGAGGGTGAAAAATCACCAAAAAATGAAATTAACTTTAACTTAACTATAGACTAAGGACTTACTTGCCCCAAGGCCACTTACCTACCTGCATTCTTGAATTGGTAAAGGAATCCTCCTGATGTGGGGGTTCCCTAAATGTCTTGTTCCTATGCTTATATAACAGATGATGCTTCACATTGGTATAGAGGTAACGTGGCTTCTCATAAGCTATTCCATTTAAAGCACAGGCTTTAGAAGAAAGCTATACTAAAGTTGAAAAAATTTTGAGCATGAACTCAAAAATGTCTATTGTTTGAGGTTGAACCTACCTGGCTAACTTCAGAGAGGTTTTTTATCAAGTTGACCTCAGGGTCTTGAAATTTTTGACCATAGCAATTCTTGAAAACTATTTATCTACTAAATATACACTATAATATACATATTTACTTTCTTTCTCTCCCCTATATATGCATATATATATATATATATATATATATAAAATATATAGAATACATTACATGTATATTTGGGTTTTGGGTACTATTATGGAAGTTAAAAGAAATAGCAGACTTGAGAAGACATTGCATACAATTAGACAGCTCTAAATGTAATTATTTAAATTAAACTATAAAAAAGATAATTGACAAAGGGAAATCCTTTGACTCTATTCATTGCCATTCTCCAGAGAAATTTAATGGGTGGACAACAATTTATGAAATAAGGCTTCAATCTACCCATACAAGCTACTCTGTTCTGTTCTTTCCAAACAGAACCATGCCAACCTTCTGGTTTCGAATGTAAGTTTACATTGGCAAGTGGGTGGTACAGTAGATGCACAGCCCTGGATTAAGGAGTATCTGAGTTCAAATGTGACACTTACTAGCTATATGACCCTGGGTAAGTCATTTGACTCCCTTTCCCCCCCCAAAATACAAACTTATAGACAAAGTATTACACAGGAAAGAAGCATTATCACTTCATAAAAACAACAAAAACTAGTATATATCCTATGCAGAAGTCAGAGCTGGGAACTGGGGAGAAATAATGTTTAAATTAAGAGATTTTCTCTCTGACCTCCTAGAACTTAGTGTGTCTTAAGTAACTAACAGATAACTATAATATTTAATATTATATAATAAGTACATTAGAGTGGGACAAACAAAAAAGTTTTTATAAAAAATTAAGGGATAAGATAACATAACTGAATGGGTTTGATAAAAGGTGATGCTTAAATTGGATTTTAATGCATGAATAAGAATTCAATAGGAAAAAGAGAAGCAAGAACAGTATGAGTTAAGATAGGTGTAAGAGACTATTGGACATATTTAGTAGAGCCAGAGAAGTCTACTTATGAAGATTTGGGGTTTAACATAGATTATATGGAGGAGAGTAGCATGAGATAAAGTTAGAATGTTAGGGTGGCACCTAATCATGAAAGGACCTGTATAAAATAATCCATTATTGATTACATTTTGTGACATTGATTATGTATTATAGGAGTTCAGAATCAATCAATCAAGAACCACTTATTATGCACCTACAATGTATTGGACACTGAGTCACCAATGCATAAAGCAAAACATGAAGTATTTCCTACTCTCAAAGTGTTTACATTCTCTTAGTCTTCAGGAAATACTTTATAGAAGTGGGTCATTGTATGCTCATAAGAGGTTATGATAGCAGAGAAAGTATATCCAGATTAGTGCTGAATGACTTTAGATAGGTAGTGCAAAGTTATAGTGTGGATTAGCCTACATGAAGGGCAAAGGAATTTAAATTGACATCTTAGGAAATTGAGAGTGGAGTGAGAGGAATGCATAGAGCAGTGTATGGGGTAGATTAGTCTGGCAGTTGTATGAAGGTTGGGTCAGGGAAAGTCATCCAGGATTTAGGTTGCAGTAATTCAGGTAGGTAGTGATGAGAGCCATCCTTTGTCACCAAATGTTGAAACAGAAAGGTTCCAAAGAAAACTCACTGGGATTTGATGACTAATTGGATAGATGGGATTAAAGAGAAAAATGATTCAATAATGACTGAGCAAGGGGTTTATTTTGGTACTGTAAAGAAATTGATGAGGAATTTCATTTTTATACATTTGAATTGAACTGGATTTGAAGCCAGTCTGAGTATCAGACTAAGTCAATGAGGAAGTTGGATTACATGATCTCCTAGGACCCTTCTAGCTCTAGACCGGTGAACTATGAGCCCTTGAGGAACATACTAATCTTGGAATTATAGGACTGCAGAATGAAGAATGATCTCCAAGGTCATCTACTCCAGTCCCTGCTCAAAGATTAATCCTTTCTAGAGCATCCTGGACTTGAAAAGTGGTATTCCAGTTCCTACTTAGAGACCATTAGTGATAGAAAGCTCAGAAGACTTGAAGTTCAAGTCCTGACTCTGTGACTTATCAGCTATACAACTTTGGACCCATCATTCTCTCTCTCCCAAGTTTCAGTTTCTTCATCTGTACTAAATATTTTCTAAGGTAATTTAAAGCTCTAATGCTCTGTGAATTCTATTAAAGTAGAAATGTGCAGAAGGTAAATGATGTTATGGGACCAGAGCTCAGGACAGATGACAAGACTGGAGATAGAGGGTTATCTAAATGTGCACATTAACCTTTCCAAGTCCTTAATTTCCCATGAGATAGTAACTTACACTCTGAGAAAAACAGAATCAATTTTTATCAGGCCTTAGAAAGTACATTTGAAGTCTTACCAGTCTCACAGTTCTATTTTAATCTATTTTTTTTAAAAAAAAACTTTATTTCTTTACATAAAAAGTTGTCAGAGCTAATGCTGATATAAGGAAGATAGGGATGGAGCACAGTTTGGAATCATCTTGCACCATCTAACATTTTGGGTTCAGTAAAACCCCAAATGTGTTTTGCCCCAAGTATTTTCTTCTTTATTCTTTTAAATCCATATGTATTTTAAAGTCAATTTCATCCATATGTTTCTGATTAATTTATGCTTAGCTCATCAAAATGTTGTTCTAAGAAGAAAAGCTTATAAAGAAAACCAGAGTCATGATTCCCAGCCACAGATTAAATCAAACTCCAAAAGGAAAAAAAAAGACTTCAGCTTAGTCAGAAACTCAGAACCTCTGAGTGTTAGGTGGTTCTAAACTTCGGAAGACCATGCTTCTAAGGCCCTTGTAACTGAGTATACACACACAGACACACACACACACACAGACACACAGACACACAGACACACACACACACACACACACACACACACACAGAAACACAAATGGGAAAAGTCAAAAGCAATAAATGAGAAGAATATTACTTTCCAGGTGTGGTAGAAAGAAAAAAACAACATGGATAATCAGAACACCTAAATAAGTTTTAATAAATTCTAACTTAAATTTTAATACTGAATAGTTCCTAGACCAATTTCTCTCTCTATGTCTCTCTTTCTCTGTGCATCTCTGTCTGTCTTTTGGATTGTCTGTGGTCCTTCCTTTAGTTGTCTAGTTAGATCCCACTAAATTCATTCATTTTGATTACTGGTCCTGATGCTTTTTTCATCTGACTTTGTCATGAAGGTATACAAACAATGTCTAAGAATGTATGTCTACATGACTGACCTAATAAAGGCAATGCAGATTGTGGGGATGACAAACAATAGAACCGAGGGCAGAACTTTAGAACTGCTTGCCTAAAATCACCAGTTAAAAGGTCTCAGAGAGAAAGGAGAGGGAGTGAGAGAGCTAGACAATGAGAGAGAGAGAGAGAGAGAGAGAGAGAGAGAGAGAGAGAGAGAGAGAGAAATAGAGACAGATGATAGACAAATACAGACAGATATAGTGACAGACAGAGATAGAGATAGACTACAGATACAGAGACACAAAGAGACAGATAGAGACAGACACACAAATAATTAGTAAGTGTCTAAGGAAGATTTAAACTCAGATAGGTCTTTCTGCCTCTGGACCCAATACTCTGTCTAATGTGCCATCTTTCTGTTGAGCTACTTGAATTCTTGGGCAAAAAGAACAATGAAAAAATATGAATATGTCACAAAGTTTGTTCTGTCTGTGACAGCAGACAAAAATGTTTAAAATTCAGTTAGTCATCCACATATTTTGTATACACATTTTCTTGGAAATATGCTATCATCATATGTGTCTCATATTTCAAACCCAAGCAGAAATTTATGATCATTATCATTTTATCTGCTGTTTTAATGTCATATGGCTAGCATTTTTGCATTAAATTTGCATGTAAAATTTTTAAAAATAAGTGCCATTTTCCATTCAAAGAATTTTGCTTGCTAGGCTTTTAACTTCTAAATAACAACCACTAATAATTTACCCCAGTCACTGTTGGTAACATTAGAAAAAAACATGAATTCTCTCTATGCTGAAATAGCCTATGTGCTTGCTCCCTCCCTCTAGCCGAAATGAGCTGTGGCTCTCTGACCTTCTTAGCCCACATGGGAAGTACTCTTCCACAACTATAAGGAAAGATCCCCTTTTTACTAGCTTGGAAACCACACCCTGATATGCTAGACCTCTTCTGGAGGTCTGTACCTGAAACAATGCCACTTTCTATTTTTTTCTTTCTCAGCTGTGGGAAATTTATCCAGATCTGAGTAGATTGCAACTTCCCTCCAAACCATTCCTTGTTCAAGTTAATGCTGTACAAAGAAACTTTTTTCTCAGCAGATTTTTCCATAGGAGAATTACCTTGCAGTTCAGGAACTTCGAAGTTCAGAACACAAGATTATCTCGTGATTCTACAATTCAGTTCAATTCATTGCCTGCTATATTCAAAGCAGTATGCTAGAGACACAAAAACCCAAAATTAAAAATCTCTGCCTTCAAGGAGTCTTCCCATTGTTTCCTTAGACAAAATAAACATAAAACCGTGCTTTACCCCCTATGAAATGAAAGGCACGTCTTTGCCTCCTCAAATGATACTAAATAATATCTTTATATAATATCCTGGGAGAGCAAGGACAGATGTCATCCATCTATTTCTTGTTAGGTACAAAAATGAGGAACCAAGGATTCATCTGCAGATAATGGAAATCTAAGAATACTTAAGTAGAGATTTCCTAGGTCCTATTGCCCGAGTTAATATTTCCCTAGTCATAAAAGAAATCAGTACTCCTCATCATCAGTGATTGGGATCTCTCCATGGGATTTGATGTTTATTTTACCCAACAGCTTTTTAAAGAACATGCTGCTCCTCCCTTAAGATGTAAATTCCCCCTGTTTATTAAATCTTCTTGGCAGAGTTGGAAGATCATTGCATCCACATTCTCACATGCAAAATATTTCCTAATCTGTGCAAGTACTTTACATCTGTTCTGGGTTACTGGCCCCTGATCAAGAAAGGGAAGAATTTTTGGAGGATCTCTTGTTGATCTCCAGCCAGTCTCCTTAACATTGGAGAAAAATGACAGTGAAAGTGTCTTCTACTTTTCCCAGACCCGAGTTTCTTCTTTTGGGCACTTGATGACACTTCCCTGCCTTGAAACACCCTCCTCCCTGCTAATGTTTAGGAGCTGGGCCAAACTTTCAGTTATGATTTGAGTTGTCTGCTCTTTCCACACCCACTGAGAAGCCAAGAACACAGATCTGCTGGGCTTCCAGTTGGTCCTTAGCCATCTCAGTCTCACTTTTACCACATGGAAATTCTTTACCAATAATAATGGCACTTAACACTTAATATCTAGTACTTAAATAGTGATTTACAAAGAACTAACTAAAAGCATGCTCATTTCCTCCTCCAGTTCCCCTTGTCTGATAGCCCCCTTTAGTCTATGCTAAATTAGCTAGGATAGTTTCTAGCTCTTCCATGGTACTTTTGGCTAGCCCCTCTGTGCTTTTTTGGCTAGCTAATCAGAGTAATTTAAATGAGGCTTCTGTCTTCCTCAGGGAGTGAGGATGTATTAAGTTGTTCAGAAAACAGATTGGAAATGATTTTCCATACACTTTCATTGTGTTCCAACTTACTAGAGTCTGGGTGTTAGATTCAGGTCCATGATATGTGTCATTTGGCTTTTGGGCCATTTTCATCTTTGACATGTAGAAACTATGATTAACACCAAAGGGCTAAGCAAGGTTATTGATAATGAGGTCCAGGAACCTAGTTAATTCATTGCTATAGAGGCTAGGCTTGCTGGACTTTGGTTCTTTTGGGCTATCCACTAAATCATCAATGTGGTTAATCAAGTGAAAATCAAAGTGAAGGATCAAAATAAGGATGTTGAGGTACTACAAGGGTGTAGGTTCTAAACTAGTGAGTGATTACTGTTGATTGACCAGACAGTTTCCAATGACCAGGTCATCATTGTTCTGAAAGGTTAAGAACTGTTGGTCACATTTGGGTCATTTGGGGGGTTATAATCCTATTTTGGGCAGTAATATGATCACTGACTAGTCCATAGATTCTCTAATGACCCACTCTCACAAAGAATCACATATTCTTAGAGCTGAAAGGGATCCTAGAAGTCATATGATATATCTTCTGACATATATCTCTTCTTTGCTGCTCTTGGTGGGTTGTTTTCAGTTTTGTCTGACTTTTTGTGATCCTATTTGCTAAGAAATTGGCAAAAATACTGAGTAGTTTGCCATTTCCTTTTCCTGCTTATTTTTCAGACGAGAACACTGAGGCAAATAGGGTTTAATAATTTGCCTAGGGTCACACAGCTAGTATATGTCTGAGTTCAGAATTCCTGATTCCAGACCTGGTCCACTGTACCTCCCAATTACCCTACATCTGTTCTACATCATGGCAAGTGTTGATCCAAACTTTTTTGAAGACTTCGAATGAGTTAATCAATAAACATTCACAAAGTGTCTACTATATCCAAGCACTATGCTAAGTGATAGAATACAAAATGATGCAAGAAGAGGCTCATGACTTCCTAATAGCTCACTTTTCTTTTGGAAAACTCCAGTTTGTTAGTAATATTTTGGTTATATCAGGAGCTAACATTACCTTGCAACCTCTACCCATTGTTTCCCATTCTGCCTTCTGGGGTTAAGCAGAATTAGTCTCTTTCCTGTGCTTCTAATATTCCTGCAAAAATTTGATTGTAGCTGACATGTCCCAGCTAAGCCTTCTTTCCTCCAGGCTAAATAACCCAAGTTCCTTCAATGAGTCCTCTTCTGGCATGAAGCTGAAGACCTTCACATCCTGCTTGCCCCCCTCTGGATGTTCTCCAGCTCATCATTGTCCTTCCTAAAATGTGACGCCCAGAATGAACAACATTCTCTATATGTGGTCTGACCAGACCACAAATACAAAGCATACTGATACAGAATATGGTTTGAAAGGAAATCATCTTTATTTCCTTATTTATTTTTAGTTGTGCCAGAAAGCAGATTTGCTCTCCTGGGGATTTCCAGAGATATTTTGAGTGCCAAATGACTATTAATCTGTTTCCTCACACCGCATGGAAGTGAGACATTAAGTGTCATACTTTTTTTCTGCCTAGGGTGTGAATAATTTATATTTTCTCTTTTCCTCTGGGTAGGAAGAAGAGGCTAGAGGCTAATATTCCAGGCAGGGATATTCCTCTGGGTATGGGTGGCATTAACATACTGGGTACTTCTCACGGTGTTTATAGGGAGGTGAAATAAGATTAAAATGAATATAAAGTCCAGTTTTAAAGGTGAATATAAGAAAAGTACAAAATAGGAATTATATGCACATACAAAAGAAGAGAACAGGTATTATTGTTAGGGCGTCAGCCCCAGTAATTTATGGATATATACACAGAAGCCCATACTCATGCTTACATATGCACATACACAATCATAATCATATCATGTTGGATGTACATGGCTACAGGCCTGAATTAGTGATGACATTGGAAAAGAGAACTCTTGGTGAGGTGAAGAAAATCTTTCTATTAATGCAGAGTACCTCTAGTTCTGCAGCTTATAATCTTTAAGTATTCCTCTGGGGCACTGAAAAATTAAGTAACTGGGTGAGTTTCATATAACCAATACTGTTACAGGCAAATTTTAAACAGCATAACTTAAATAGCTTCATAACATAACTTAAATCCTCTAACTATGGAACTAAGAAGTAAAAGAAAATTGAAAATTGTAATTCTAGGTATTTTGTTGTATACATTTATATTTTTTTCTGAGAAGGGATCTTCTCAGGCACTTCACAAAACCACAAAGAGATCACTGACAGAAAAAGATTAAGAACTCTTGCTCTTCACCATGCTTTCTTTCGTGCGTGCGTGTGTGTGTGTGCGTGTGTGCGTTTGTGTGTATATGTGTGTGTGTGTGTGTGTGTGTGTGTGTGTGTGTGTGCGCGCGTATGATGATACTAAAGTACTCAAAACTATGGTTTGGAGATAACCCTGGGTTCACAAAGATTTTGCAGTGGAATATGTCCTACCAATTTGAAAAAGCTGAGTATGGTTTCAGCAATGGATTGGTGTGTTTGCTGTACAAGAATTCTTCCCATTAGTTCAAAGATTTTCATCACGAGGTTGGCTATAGAAAAATGAATTTTTCAGCCCCAGTGACCTTTTAAAATATTATTTAATATTTTATTTTTCCTCAATCACATGTAAAAAATATTTTTAAAATTTTGAGTTCCAAATTCTCTTCCTTACTCACACCTGACTCTCACATTTAGAAGGCAAGCAGTTTGATATAAGTTATACATATATAGTAATGTAAAACATTTCCATATTAGTCATGTTGTGAAAGAAAATATAGACCTCCCCCAAAAAACCTCAAGAAAAAATAAAGTAAAAAATGTATGCTTCAGTCTGTATTCAGACACCATCAATTCTTTCCCTGGGATTGGCTAGCATTTTTCATCATAAGTCCTTCAAAGTTGTCTTGGATCATTATGTTTCTGAGAATAATTAAGACATTCATAGCTGGTCATCTTATAATATTGTTCTTACTTTGTACATAGTATATTTTACTTTGCATCAGCTCAAATAAGTCTTTTGAAGTTTTTTTTTTTTTGAGAGCATCCTGCTTATCATTTTTAAGGCATTGGGGTTATATGACTTGCCCAAGATCACACAGCTAGGCAATTATTAAATGTCTGAGGTTGGATTTGAACTCAGGTCCTCCTGACTCCAGGGCTGATGTTTTATCCACTGTGCTACATAACAGCCCCTATTATTTCTTATAGAACAATACCACAATTAGTTCAATCATTCCCAATTGATGAGTATCCCCTCAGTTTCCACTTTTTTTGCTACCAGTAGAGAGCTACTATAAATGTTTTGTAATACAAGATCCATTTCCTTTTTGTCTTTTTAATCTCTTAATACTCTGTTAGTGGTATTATTAGCTTAAAGGTATGTGTATTTTTATATCCCTTTGGACATAGTTACAAATTGCTTTACAGAATGGTTGAGTCAAGTCACATTTTCACCAACAATGCATTAGTTTCATTTTTCCCATAATCCCTCCAATGTTTGTCATTTTTCTTTTCTGTTATATTAGTCAATCAAATAGATATGAAGTAGAATATTTTTTTCATTTGGCAATAGATAGCATTGATTACTTCACCTTAAAACTGTCATTATCTTTTGATCATTTATCAATTTGGAAATGACTTATTTTTAAAAATTCAACTAAATTTTCTATATGTTTGAGAAATGATGCCTTTATCAGAGAAACTTGCTTGAAATTTTTTTTCTCACATTTACTATTGCTAGCTTTGTTTTCCTCCATTCTTTCTCCTCTGTTCATTCTATTTTCTCTCTTTTTCATACTGTCTCTTCTCAAGTGTTTTGCTTCTGACTAACCCCTTCCCTGATCTGCCTTCCTTTCTATCTTCTCCCTTCTCTTATCTCCTTCCCTTCCTACCTTCCTCTAGGGTAAGACTGATTTTTATACCAAATCGAATGTGTATGAAATTCCCTCTTCAAGCCAATTCTGATGAGAATCAGTGAAGGAAGTGAAGGTTCCCTTTTCACCCCTGTGTAAAAACTTTTTCTTGCTTCTTTTATGTGAGATAATTTACCCAATTTTACCTCTCCCTTTTCCTTACTCCCAGTACATTTCCCTTTCACTCCTTAATTATCCCTTCATATTCAACTTACGTCTATGCATGCTTTTTGTGTGGATATTTATATATATATATGTACATATACACATATATATGTATATATATATATGTATGTATGTATATGTATATATACTCTCCTTTGAACTGCCCTAAAAATGAGAAAGTTCTTATGAATTAAAAGTATCATCTTTCTATGTAGATATGTAACAGTTTAACCTTATTAAGTATCTCATGATTTCATTTTCTGTTTACCTTTTTATAATTTTCTTGAGGCTTGTATTTGAAAGTCAAATTTTCTATTCAGTCCTGGTCTTTTCTTCAAAAATGCTTGAAAATCCTCCATTTCATTGAAAATCCATTCTCTCTTGTATCTCTCCCTGCCTCCCCTGCCCCAGCAATGTACTCTGTTTTGCTGGTTAAGTATTTGTTGTAATCCTAGTTCCTTTCATAGTCTAAACTCTCTACTTCATTGTAGAAGCTGTTAAATCTTCTGTTATCCTGACTGTGGCTCCATGATAATAATTAAATTATTTCTTTTTGCCTGCTTGTCATAGTGTTCTTTGACCTGGAGACATTGGACTTTGGCTATAATACTTCTGGGAGTTTTCATTTTGAAATTTCTTTTAGGAAGTAATCAATGGATTCTTTCAATTTCTGTTTTATCCTCTGTTTCTATAATATTGAGGCAGTTTTCCTTGATAATTTCTTGAAAGATGATGTCCAAGTTTTTACTGATCATGGCTAGTTCAATAACCTTTAAATCATTTCGTCTTCATCTGTTTTCCAGGTCAGTTATTTTTCCACTGAGATATTTCCCAAGGTCTTCTATTTTTTATTTTTTTATTTTGTTTTATTGTTTCTTGATTTCTTGTATAGTTACTAACTTCCATTTGTTCAGTTTTAATTTTTAAGGATTTATTTTCTTCAATGAGCTGTTATATTTCCTTTTCCATTTGGCCAATTCTATATTTAAGACATTTTTCTCATTGTTTTTTTTAATTCCTATTTTACCATTTGGCCTAGTTAGTTTTTTTTTTTTTAGGATTTTTTATTCTATAGTATTTTTTGCATCTCCTTTCATGATTTTCTTTCAGTCGCTCTCAATTCTTTTCCCAATTTTTCTTCTACCCCTCTAACATGATTTTCAAAATCCTTTTTTGAACTCTTCCATAGTTTGAGACTAATTCATTTATTTTGAAGGCTTGGATGTAGAATTAACTTTGTTTTCTTTTATTTTCCTTGTCACCATAATAACTTTCTATGGTTAGAATTTTTTCTTTCATTTGTACATTTTCTCAGCCGATTTCTTTTAACTCTGCTAATGTGGGCTTTGCTTCCTGGGTAGAGGGCACATTGTCCCAAGCTTAAGGGATTTTGTGCAACTGTTTCAGAGATACTTCTAGAAACTGTAAGTTTTCAGTTCTTCTAAGGTGGTATGATATAAGGAGAGATATATTTACTACTTTTTTGACTTTTTCTCTGGGTTGTGTGACTACAAGCACTTTTTCCTGCCCTCTTTCTGTGGCAAGGGTTTCCTGGGACTACAAACTCTGGTGTATTATTGCTCTTTTTCCCTCTGGGACTGTCACCCAGGATGTGACCCAGATCTGAGGATGGGCAAAGCAATTGAGTCTCCCTCCTCAGTGTTTGCAGAGACCCCTGTCATTCCTCTCTGACCAGTTGTTCAGCCCCCTTACTATCTGTGGGCTGAAACCTCTAGAAGTAGCTGCTCTCAAGTCCTGCTCCTAGTTTGCCTGGGGCAGGGTCTCTACTTACAGGACCTGCATTGGGCAGGGTCTCTACTGACAGGACCTGCATTGGTGTGTTCTGATCTGGGCTGTGCTCCACCCTCACCCAGGTGATTCTAAGCTGTCTTTGGCTGAAAAATTATTTCATCCCATTTTTGTGTGTTCTATTACTCCAGGAATTGTGTAATGACATTATTTAAATATGTTTATAGCAGTTTTGAGGAGACCTCAGATGAGTTGCTGTCATTTCTCTGCTATCTTGGTTCTATCCCCGGACTCCTGTGATTTTTAAAGTCTATGAAAGGGATTGCTATTAATATCAAGGGAGATAATACTTCTCATACCAACATACCATTTCCCCCTGTTTTTGAAGTATTAGAGTATATTATATAATATACGCACATATAAACTTCACATGAGCATGTAAATATGTATATATTTGTGTTATATCCATATATGTTCATATGTGGGGAGGGAGAAAAGCAATAAAAGGCTTGCCATATTTTGCCATGGTCATGAGTCTATTTATAAATAAGTCAATATATAAAAGGAAATCCATTTTATAAATCACCATCTAGAGGAAGGTAATGTGCTAGCATCATGAGATTTCTTAAAAGAATCAGTTGAAGGAGATGAAATTGCCTTTCTTAGAGAAAAGAAGGCTTAGAAAGGATGTGATAGGAGTCTTCAAATATTTGTTATATTGTTAGCAGTATTAGATTTTTTTCTGTTTGACCTTAATTCAAAATAAAACAAAAAATCCTAGAATGATCAGGTGGAGGTTATAAGGAGGCAAATTTTGTCTCAATAAAAAGAAAAATGTCCGACAATTATATCTATGTTAAAATGGTATGAACTGCTTTGGGGGAGTAAGAGGGAGGAGTTTTCTATCACTATTTGTACATAACTGCAAATCAAAAATATTGTAGACAGAATTTGTAATTTGCAGGGGTTTTTATCAAACTAACTCTGCAATGTCATTAATCTGAAAAATAGCTTTAGGTCTTGACTCAAAGCAAAATAAGACACTGAATAGAAGTACCTCATTCTCCACCTCCTGGAGGTACAAAGAGTTATCAGATTCTTACAACACCAAAAGCTGGAGTGGGTATTGGAGTAGGAATGGGGAACATGGTGAAATGTGACTAGTCCACCTTTCTCTACACTAAGAACTTTGTATAAAGACAATGGAAATATTTTCCAGGAAAAGTCAAAGTGTTGAAAATGATAGATTCTGATTTTACCAAGAATTTTTGTCTCATTTTCTCCTTGAGACGATATAGAAAATTGGTTTCAAAGTAGAGAAGTTACAAATAAAGCAATCTTCCAGTATTAAGGTATATTTACCTATTGTTATATAAAAATATTATCCTTAAAGTGTGGCATTTTTAATCATTAGATAACCAAGTCAGTCAAGTATTGATTTACCTTAATCATCCAGTATGATCTGAAAAGAAGTAACTTCTTGAAAGGAATGAGAGACCATTTAGTTCCACCAATATTCCTTCCTCTGATTCCATTTCCATCTTTGTCCTTTTCCCTGCTCCCATCTTTGTGTATTCTTTCCTCTTGTCTGGAAAACTCTTCTTTGTGTGCCAAACCAACACCCTCTCCTCTTTCCAACCCTTCCTTTAGACTCAATCTTTGGAGTCTTTTAGTTTCAACATTGAGGTCTCTTTTCTCTAAGGACAGAGGAAAGAGTTAGGAATAGGGGAAAAAGTGAGAAGGAAATGGAATCAGGAAAAGTGAAAAAATTACTTAATACCTTTGAGACATCTACCTACTCTCCATTTTAGATGATTTAGAGTTGGTATTCTGGACAAGGTTCAGACTATCTTTCTATGCTTACCAATTAAGATCATACTTATTACTGCCTAAAAGGATGGAGATGGTTAAATAAAAGGGAGATTCTTTAACTGAAGAAAATATTTTAAGCAATGACCCCAGTTGGAATTTGGTAAACTTAAATTCATTAAGATTGTCACTTCTAAATCTTGAGAAACATAACATCTTTGAAGTGATTAAATCCTTAAGTTTACATTCTATCTCCACAACCTGGAACCAGTTGCTAGAGCAATATGTTGTAAGTGACTCCAAGAACAGCTCACTACTGGTTGAATCATTGCTACAACCTACGAGCATGTCTAGCTCTATTTAGGGCTATCCTTTTGCAGTTCCAGACAGACCTACCCTTCCTTAAGTGAGTAAACAAATTCATAGTCTAGAATGCAGAAGGTGGAAATTTATTGCACATGTGCCTCCACTATGGGCATTATTGCCCACAGTGTCTGGCACTTAATATTTCATAAAATGGTAGAGCTGGTAACTAGGGAATGCATTTCTATTTTTATTTCTATGTTGGTGTCCCTGGCATAGAACAGTATTCTCTAAAGACTTGTGGTACTCTTTGGGCTTTGTTCCCTCCTGATTGGAATTCTGCTTTCTCTTCTGGTGAAATGAACCAATGATTTCTTCTTGATCCTAAATAAACATCTCATTTTTTCCTAACTTATTCTATCTCTAGATTCATTGGGAAATATGTGTCATGTCATATGTGAGAAACACTTTCAATGTGTTGTTTAAAGTTAGGAGTCTGGCAGTGAATGGGAAACAATCTACTTATAACTTTGCAACATTAATTGTGCCTTTTCCCAGTTTAACATAATGGATAAGGTTATCTATAACATGAACTAATTAACTGTGGGAATCATCTTTTTTATAAGCTACATAGTTGTTGTATTCACTATATTTATCATTCTTTAGAGAAGAATCAATAGATTTGCACAATGTTTAGGAACATACAAGCAATTAAAATCTGAGTTGCTGGAGTTCATTGCAATAGGTGAACATGTGAAATAAATCTTGATGCTATTGGTAATGTTCATGTGTTTATAGAGAATCTGCAAAACCATCAGTTTACTAGAGCCAAAACAATTAAATTCTTTATTTATGTTCTTTCACAGCTTTTATGTAACTTTGCCAGAAATCAAAGCAGATACAACTGCCAAAGTTAAATGATGACTTGAAGAGAGCAGGAGGTAGATGTGCTTGATGGATGAAAGTACAAAGGATAGTGATAAATTACTTAATGTGTATTGTTGATTAAAGGATAGGTACGTGGTAGAGTGAATAGTCTAACAGGCCTGGAGTCAGAAATTCTCGTCTTTCTAAATTCAGATCTGGCCTCAGTTACTAGTTGTGTGAATTTAGGTAAGACACTTAAACCTATTTGCCTCAGTTTCCTCATTTGTAAAATAGCCTAGTGAAGGAAGTTGGGAACCATTCCAACATCTTCACTATGAAAACCCGAAAACTCACAAAGACCCAAAACTCACAAGACTGGAAATGATCAAACAAAATCAATTGGTGTCCGAAACATAACATGTATGCTTACTTATTTGTTTATTGGTGGTTTTATCAACACAATTTAGAATGAATTTATCTAGTTAATCAAAGGAATACCCTGAGACTATTCAGTCTATTTTGAAGCTGAAATACTATTCTTGCTAGTCAGCAAATCTTTGTTTCCTCCCATCACACAACAATCCTCTATTGGACAATTCTGAAAATTATAGTCTTTCCTTATTTAATACCTAAATCTGTCTCTTTGCAGCTCCCACTGAAGCCTCCTGATTTTTTAAAAATTAGCTTTTTGAACCACAGTGTAAGATTTTTACACTAATGCCTATTAAATTTCATCAGCTCAGATTTGCTTCAGCATTGTAGCCTGTAAACTTTAAACATAGACTTATCCAATGTTTTAAATTTCTTTTAGTGGTATAAAGTTATTATTGAATCTTTAACATCAAATTTGTCAATCTAAATTGATCTGATTAATTTAATAATATCTCAATCTCTTTTTCTCTGGTTGAATATACAAAAATATGAGAAAAAATGAGTGAAACTTAACAAAGGAAAATGACAACTGAGCAATAAGAATAGTGTTTTTAATAGTAAGATGGGAAGGAAAGGGAATAAGTATTTGTAAAGAATCTACTATATATTATCACTATAAGTGCTTTGTAAATATTATCTCATTTGATCTTTCCCAAGGAAACAATAGAAGACTCATATTTAAAAGAATATTTCTGATTGAGTGTAAGAGAGTTTGTACAGTGAGTGTATATCAGTGGAAAGAACATTGAGTTCTGGTCCCAATATAGTCCTAGTTTGTGAGACTTTAACCAAGTGCTTCAAATGATAAACTTTGGACTTTGAGTTAGAAAGATCTGAGTTCAGATCCAAATTTAGACACTTATGGCATCCAGATAGTGGTGGATAGAGCATTGGGTTAGATTCAGGAATACTCCTCTTCATGAGGTCAAAATTGGTCTTGGATAACTATTAACTGTGTGACCCTGGTCAAGTCACTTAACTCTGTTTGTTTCAAAAAAAAAATCTGGAGAAGGAAATGACAAACTTACTCCAGTAACTTTGTTAAGAAAACTCCAAAAAGGGATCATGAAGAGTTGGACACAACTGAAATGGCTCAATAATGACAAGCTGTGTAACCTTGAACAAAGTTATTTAACTTCTCTTTTTCTCAGTTTCCTCATCTGTAAAATGAGAATAACAAAAGCACTTTTTTCTCAGTGTTGTTATGACAATAAAATGAGACAATATTTGTATAAGTACTTAAAGTTTCCAGCAGAAAGTAGGTGCTTTAGAAATGCTAAATCCTTTTCCCTCTATATTTCAGTTTCCTTATATGTGAAGTGAGGATCTCTAATTAGGTCTCCAAGATGACTTCCATGTCTAAAATGATATGAGTCCCTGAGCTGGGAAGAATATTAAGCTTCAGTAAATTTTCTTCAAGAATTTATATTTTGGGGGAAAATAAAAGAAATTTTACTTTACATTTGTAACCATTCCAATTTGCAGCTGTTTCACAACTGGGACAGAAATGGAGGGCCATAATATTCCAATGTAGTTATTACATCTGCAGTGGGAAAAGCTCGACTCCCTACCAGCTTCCTTGAAAGTCATGTCCTACGTCAAGGCAATGCTGAGACACATGTCTCTGAAGGGAAAACTCAGCTTTCATTCCTGTCTGCCATGAACATTCCTGATTCTTCCCAGAGGGAAAATATGAAACTCTAATTGCAGAAAGTTTTTTCCTTCTGACTGAAAAGGTGAGACTGTATCTCCAATTTTTATATACTGGGAGCAGCCAATAAGGTTCTTTTATGCTGCCCTAGGCAAGATATCCAGGCATATAATCATTCAATTCTGGACTCGAGCGTGGTGTCCTAAATTCAATTCCTCTAGGGCAGATCCCATTACCATAGAAGCTGCATGTCCCTGTATATGAGCAGAGCTATGACCCACTCGGTAGATCTGATCCAACTGATCCAAGAGAGTTCAAAGTTCAGGAAGAAAGACATTCTTATTACATGTCAGCAATTATGATCTAGCCTAAGGGGGACAGGAAGACATATTTTTTTGAAAAGACTAGTGAGTTGTTTCCACTAGGCCCTGGAGCATCAGGGTACTTAGACACATATCTTTTCAAAGATATAAAATGATTCTTTTGATTCGTTCTCTCTTCCTCCCCTCCACCCCCACCAGCAATTCAGTTCATACTAATTTCCATGAATTTGTATGAGAAAATATAACTTCACTTTTCTTTCCAACATTTTCAGGTTCTGCTTCAATATTACATTAGAAAAAAATTTCAAATACCATTTCTTCTATTGTACATCACAATCAGCCTGATTCTCATCTAGTTAAAGGGAGAGAGTATCATGACAGAATTATGGGATAATGTCACAGGTGAAAAGGGTTGGCGGTTTTAGGGGAGGGTACTGAAAACAACAACTATTATTCTCTAGCTAATCCATGGGGAACTATGCAACTCTACTATGCCTGGGGGGCTGCTGCAGCTGTGAGAGATGATTGTGTTGGGGGAGTGGGGAATGAGGGGGAATGTTATCACTGGGCATGTTATGAAACATACTACTTCACATATTTCTTTGGAATAAACTAGAAATGATAAATTCTCTTTTGCCATAACCCATGTAAAAGGCAGGGTCCTATAAACTGGGGGCTTATGACAGGCTGTCAGTCACTACATACAACATTGCCTCATACGTTTGTGGAGATATATGTCAATATATGTCAATCACGATGTGTTCACTCAGGGCTTCATCCCCACCTGGTGGTTCCTCCCATTCTTTCCAGATCTAGGATGTTATTTCAGGCATTCAAACCACAATGGTCATGGTTAAAAAGTTTAATTAGATTAGAGAAAAGCATAGTAAAAGTCAAGCTATTAACCACATGTATCATAAAATGTGACATTCCAAACACTTCTTGGCTCCAACTCTACCACAGACCCTATCCCCAGGTTGAAACCCACTTCCTTTCTCCTAACCGCAGCATAGGAGTGGGAAAAAGCTAACCTGAAAGTCTGGGGGGCAGGGAGGGGATTATAATTGATTTCTAGTCTCCCATTGAAATGAGAGCAGGACATAAGCGGTTCACTCACATTAAGACTAGAATATCAACTTTGCTAATTTTCATGGTCACAGCTACCCAGAAAAATAGGATTCTTTCCACCAGGACCCAGGGACTGACTCACCACTGTGAACTAAGAGTTGTTACTCATGCCCCATAGGCCAATGTCCAGAGAACCTTCTGCCTGTCACAAATCCAAAGCCAACAGTAGCAAAGTGGGTGGGGAGTGGGTGGACTCACATCTCCTTTCACCCTATTCACCTCTGTACTTCTGAAGGGCTGTCTTTGCCGCACAACTTCAAACCTTAAAGGATACCCTTCATCACTGTTTAGCAAATCCATTCTGAAACAGTCATCAATTGTCTTACCAAATCTACTTCCCCTTAAATTCTCCTGCTCCAAGATATGCTTCCTTTTTACTGACTTTCTCTTCCTCATTTTCTCTCAGGTCTCTCTGTCTCTTGATTCTGTCTCTGTCTCCTCCTTTTTCTCTCAATCTCTCTCTGTATCTCTCTCACTGTCTTTTCACTCTCAATCTCTCTCTTGGTCTCTTCTGTCTTGCTCTCTCTGTCTCTGTCTCTCTCATTCTTACTCTATCCTTAGTCTCTTTCTCAATCTGTTTCTTTTCTCTTTCTCTCTCACAGTCTTTGTGTCTGACTGTATCTTCAGACCCCTATATTTTGTTGATGGTGGCACCATACTTCTGGTGACTCCAGTTTCCAATTTCAATTCTATCTTTAATTAATCATTCTCCTTCATCCCACATTTCAGATAAGATGCCAAATCTGTTTTAACCTCTACACCTCCTTCCATATCTCACCTCCTTACTCAACCACTACTTTCATTCAGGACTCTGTTACTTATGACTCAATATTTTTTTAAAGTTTTTGCAAGGCAATTGGGTTAAAGAGGCTTGCCCAAGGCCACACAGCTAGGTAATTATTATGTGTCTGAGGCTGGATTTGAACCCAGGTACTCCTGACTCCAGGACTGGTGCTTTATCCATTGCGCCACCTAGCCGCCCCTGACTCAATATATTTTAATGGCCTCCTACTATCCCTCCCTTTTCAAATCTATCCTTCACACAGCTAGCAAAGTAATTCCCTTTACTGTAGGCTGATATTCAATAAGGTCTAATGGGTCCTTACCTTTAAGATAAAATAAAAATGTTGCTGTTTGACTTTTAAGGCTTTTCAACACCTGAATTTCAAGTCACTGACATTGCTCCCCTTCACACCATCAGTGAACTAATCCAATAAGACTTCTAATTTCTCTTCAGACATCTCTGTATCTTTGCACTAATCAACCCCCTGATGTAACCTCTTTGTGATTAGGGATGATTTCATTTCTGCTCATATATAGTCAACACCTAGTCTGGTGTTTAATAAGTAGGCAATAAATGATTGTTTAGATAATTTTCCAAAAATTGCCATGTATAGCTTTTGATTTTATATCACTTTTATTTTGATATATCTTTTCCTTCCTAGCAAGCTATCCCTTGCATCAAAAGGGGAAAAATAAATAAAATAAAGTAAATTAGCAAAACTAATATGTTGTCCACATCTTAAATTATAAATAAGAAGTTGGTGAGGTAAATTTTCTTATTTCTCCTTTGAAGAAAAGCTTGGTCACTTTGATTATAAATTTTTTTTCATTTTTTAAAAAAATTACATTGTTACAATCATTGTGTATATTGTTTTCCTGGTTCTACTTATATCCCATTACAACAATTCATATGTCTTTTAATCTCCACTCATTTCTACATAGTCATAGTTTCTTATGGCATTTGAATATTCTATTACTGTACCACAGTTTAAGTCATCCTCCAGTCTTTGAGAATCAACTTTGTTACATATATGCATTTTGGGTTATTTCCTCCTTCTTCATCTTTGATCTCTTCAAGATATATGGCCTGCATTACCTTTTGAGTTAAAGGGTATGATCATTTTAATCATTTTCTCAGTCTAATTGCAGATTGCTATCAGGAATTGTTAGACCAATTCACAGCTCCACCAACACTGGATTAGTGTGCCTGTCTTTTTCCAGGTTCTCCAACATCAACTATTCCCAGCTTTTATAATTTTTATGAATGTGCTGAATCCAATGCAATGAATCCTATTGTCAAAGACTGTTGCTAGGCCCTTCTTCAACTGTCCTAGATAATCTTCAAAAGGAACAAACTTTCTCAGTACCCTTTTCAACCTAGAAGAATGTTAGTTCCTTGTCTGATATAAAGTTAAAAGAGGGAACTTCTGCTCATACTTGCCAAGAAATGACCTAGGATCCCATTCCATTTCCCTATCATACCTTCTCATTCTCATACTAGGGAGAAAGAATTAAACAGAATTCATGTAGACTTATGAATCCTGGACAGATCGACCACATACTTATATAAGCCCAGTAAGAGTGTTGGCATCTCTGTCATTCCTTTTGAAAGACAGAAAATTTTGGCTGGCAGGAGGGTCTGGCTCCATTTCAAAACATTGAATTTATTGACAGACATTCAAAATACAGAGACCACAAAGTGTAGAATTATGCTTGGTGCCTTTTATTTCATCTTCAAATTCCTATTTCAAAACAGAATCTGGTATTCTGATGACAGTGGCATTCTGCTATGTCTAGAAAGTGGCAGGGAGCTCATCATTGATTTATCTGGTTGAAGCAGGACATACCAGTAACTATAAACACTGCATATACTTTGAGCAAAGGATGCCACAATAGTGATCTGGTAACAGACACATTGTGGAAAAATTATATAAATGATTTTTTATTGTATTTCTCTTTAGAAAAAACCATCAAAGACATTCCACCTCTTTCTCATTTCATGAACACATTAAGCTTGTCACAGGTCTCTGGGAAATGGGGTAGTAGTAAGAACTTTTCCATTTATATATTATTTCCATTGAACTTGGAGTCTAAGATATGATTTTACTTAGGAACTCAAATGATTTTTTGACTTAAGAGTAACATCAAGCGTACTTTTCAATTCTCAGAGTCAATAAGATTCTAATTTTTTGTTTTTTCAGTCATTTTTTAGGTATGCCCAATTATTCATGACCCCATTTTGAGGTTTTCTATGCAAAGATAATGGAATGATTACCATTTTCTTTTCTATTTCATTTGACAGATGAGGAAACTGAGGTAAACTGGGCTAAATGATTTGCCCAGTCTATTAAGTATTTGAGTCCATTTTTGAACTCAGGGAAATGAGTCTTTCTGACTATACTTGACAATCTAGCCACTGTAATTTTTAGTAACTCCTAAATAATCAAATTCTTGGTGGCTTTTATTATCATTACTGAACCCTAGATACATTGTCTGTTGACTAGTTGACAGTTTCTTTATAATCCAGTCAAATTTGTATCTTTTCAAAGTTTCTTTAAATGCACTTTCAAAGTACTCTAGATCTCATTTCCCATATATACCAATAAGAGTGATAGTCAAAGGTCAGCTACAGAAGAAGATATGATCACAGCCAAGGCCAAGCCATAGCCCTGAGGCATGAACTCTTAAAAAGGTCAGTGCATGCACCATCTTCTTCATCCCCATGAACTCAATCAGAAATAGTCTTTGGATTCCTTTCCCTTCTCTTCTCAACCATCTCTAATAACCTTCAGGGTTAGATAAGATATTCTCCTTCTGTGACCATTGTATCTTGCCATTTTTTAAAACTATTTTGAAATTCTAAGAAGCATATTCCCTCTAGTTTTGTGGTATTTGGGAATCCCTCAAAACTTGGACTCCCTTCTCATCATCTTTAGAACCTTAGTGAATTTATTTGAAAGTCAGGGAATGATGAATGAGTTTTTAGAAAGCAATCTAATTAATGAAAATGTGCTTTCTCCGAATTGAACTAACATCCTTTTACCTCTAATATTCAGAAAACAGAGAAGCCAGTGTTTAGCATTATGATATGATCACTTCTTAAATGTTTCAAGAGAACACAAAAAAAGGAAAAAAAAGGTATCAAATATATGTCTGGGACTGATGCAAAATGAAAAACATGAGTCCTAATTTTTCACCCTATGGGTGGGGTATCACCCCTCTGCTTTCAGACTGTTGAAACAAACCAACAGCCTCAGAATGCAGTGGGAAAGGCCAACCCACATTGCCAAAAGTCATGGAATGTGAGATAGACTTTATTAAATGTCACGTTTCTGTACAGCAGATGTGGGCCCAGATGTGATCATCAACAGAGATAACTAGTTTATTAGACCCTCCCTGGAAACTCCTCTGAGTACTTTGGAGGGAAGGAATGCTTAGCCAAGCCCTACGCTGGAGTATAGCCCATGATTAAAGCAATTCTAAAGAGCTCCACAAAGAGGAGACATGGAAAGGAGAAATGACCAGTACTCTTTAGCCTGTGATTAAAGCAATTCTAAAGAGTTCCACAAAGAGGAGACAAGGAAAGGAGAAATGACCAATACTCTCTATTTGGTTGTTAGGAACTGTGAGGCACTGTGTCCAGAGTCACCTAAGTTCTTCAATGTAAAGAGCATCATTTATTAAATTGAAAGATATTATTATATTATAGCTAGGAGAGGTTTTGTGTACCATCTGTTGCTCAGTTCAAGATTTTATGAGCTATCCTTTGTCTTGTTATATAGGCTGTAATGAAGCAAATAGTCATGTCAAAATTTATAGCTACTTTCTTGGCATAATTTATCATATGTGCCCTCCCCTCCTCCAAGTTCTTATCTACTTGGACAGGACTAATCCAGCTTCGCTCAATAAGGATTCTTCGCTCAAGGATTCTGGTTTGTGGTTCAAATAGGCATTGGAAAAATGCCAAAATGAGTCTTCTATACTATTTGTGGACTCTTTGTTTGCCTGTTACATATATATATATATATATATATATATATATATATATATATATATATATATATTTGAGGCAAATATTATTGTAGATTAGGTGAAATGGGGTGATGAAGTGAGAATAAGGGTAATTAGTTAGAATTGGCCTTTATTCTTAATTTTTCTCATGCTGTCTACTGAAATATTTTGGCAGTCATGTATAAAGCAGCAATAAAAATGTTTTGAAGGACAAATGAATACTTTTATGGGTGGTTCTTTCTACATACTGAACATGTTTGATTTTGTGTTCCCACATCTCTGGACTAGAAGTAAATCACAGAACCAAGGTGATTATCCTGGAGTATAAGCATGCTAAAAAGTTCCTTATGCAACCTCCATCTAAATAGGATAGTGGGACATAGCAATCCCAGGATATAACCCCTACCTCAATTTCCTCTTCTCTAAAGTGGAAAAGGGTGCCTTCTTAATGAGGTGTTGATCAATTTACAAAACACTTTGTAAATCATAAAACATTATTTGTACATCATTAATAGCAGTAATAGAAATAGCAATAAATCTTAGAGAGTCAATAATTATGTCATTTTAAAACAAATATAGAAGCAGATGGAAAACAAAACTAAAAAAATTCTTCAGTAAACTCTAGGGGTTCCCTGTCATATCAAACATAAAATCCTCTAGCATTTTAAATTGTTTATAACCAGCCCCCTCCTACCTTTCTAAACTTCTTACACCTTACTCTATCTACCCCCATAAGCTTTGCATTCCAGTGACTAGAATTCTAGTGACCTTATGGCTGTTCCTTGCATAAGACATTCTGTTACCAGTCACTGAACATTTCCAGTGGTTGTCCCTTGTGTCTAAAATTCTCTCTCTCCTCATCTGACTTCTGGCTTCCCTGGTTTCCTTCAAACACTAGCTAAAATCCTACCTTCTACCTGGGAAGCTTTACCTGATCCTGTCGAATGCTCGTGCCTCCCTTTGTTGTTTGTTCCTGATTTAACCTGTCTTAGTTCTTACTTGTATGTAACTGTTTGTGTGAGACTTTCCTTATACTTCATGAGTACCTTGAGAGAAGGAACTGTCTTTAAATTTCTTTCTCTATCTCCTTCACTTAGCATAGCACACATAGTTGGCACTTAACAAAGGCAAGTTGACTTGACTGACTCAAATTGCTTAGATTGTGTTGCTGTGATTATTCTGATTTTAGTGAAGACGTTTTATGAATAAACAGTTGTCAATGCCATTCTCTTTTAAAATGTTTCAAAGTTTTTTCCTGGACAAGGTGACTGTATGTGATATAGTCACATTTTTAAAGTCTACCATGACTGAAGGCATCAGATCATTACTTGTCAGATTTAGGAATATTTGTCATATTTTTTTGTTTTTACATTTTAAAAAATGTATTTGCACATTACTAAAATAGTCTTGTTATAAGACTAAGCATAATTCTTGTTGTAAGAGTAAGCATAATCCCCCACACTTCCACAAAATAGAAAAACCCTCACAAAAAATAAAGTTAAAAAGAAAAAAAAATATTTCAGTCAGTGTTCAGATGCCATATACTCTGTCTTTGAGGTGGATCACATTGTTTATCATAAGTCCATCAGAGAAGATGCTTCCATATTTCTTCCCACAGTTGCTGTTGTTGAATGTATTTCCCTCCATCCATTCCTCCCCACTCCCATTTATTCTATTTTCTCTTTCCTTTCATGCTGGCATCTTCAAAAGTGTACTATGAGCAGCTGAGTGGTGCAGCAGACAGAGCAATGGCCCTGGAGCCAGGAGGATCTGAGCCCAAATCCCATCCATTCACCCAACAACTACAGCCCTGTGGTCCGGTGCAGGCCACCCAATTTGACCACCTTGCAGAAAAACAAAAAGCGTATTATATCTGACTACCCTCTCCCATGATCTACCCTTTCTTCTGTCACTTACACTTCCCTCTCCTACCCCTAGTCTCTTTCTCCCATTTCCTTCCTCTCCTTTTTCATTTAGGGTAAAATATTTCTTTACCTTATTCAATATGTAGGTTGTTTCCTCTCCAAGCTATTTCCAATGAGAATGAAGGCTCACTCACCCCCCCCACCTTCCCTCCTTCCACTTTATTGCAAAAGATTTTTCTTGAATCTTTTATATGAAATATCTTAGCCCATTCTACTTCTCCTTTCCCTTTCTCCCAGTACTTTCTTTTTCATCCATCGACTCCATATTTATAATATATTATACCTTCATTTTCAGCTCTCTCCTGTGCCTTGTCTAAATATGTTCCTCCTAACTGTTCTATCAATTGGACTTTGTCCATGAGTTATTGGTATCATATTTCCATGCAGGAATACAAGCAGATCAACATCATTAAATTCCTCATAATTTACTCTTCTTGTCCACCCTCTCTGTGCTTCACCTGAGTCCCTGAGTCCCTGGTTTCCTTCAAACACTAGATAAAATCCTACCTTCTACCTGAGATCAAACTTTTTGTTCAGTTTTGGTCATTTCCAATAGGAAATTTTGAAATTCCCCTGTTTCATTGAATGTCCATCTTTTCCCCTGGAAGAAGATGTTTGGTTTTGTTTGGTAGTTGATTCTCAGTTGCATTCCAAGCTCTTTTGTCTTCTGAAATATTATATTCCAGGCCCTATGCGCCCTTAATGTAGATACTGCTAAGTCCTGTGTAATCCTGACTGCAGCACCATGATATTTCAATTATTTCTTTCTGTGTGCTTATAGTATTTCCTCTTTGACCTGGGAGTTCTGGAATTTGGCTGTAATGTTCCTGGGAGTTATTTTTTTTTGTATCTCTTTCAGGAGAAGATTGGTAAATTTCCTCAATTTCTATTTTACCCTATGCTTTTAAGATATCAGGGCAATTTTCTAGTAGAAATTCCTGATCATGACTTTCAGATAGCCTAATAATTTTTAAATTGTCTCTTCTGGATCTGTTTTCCAGGTCAGTAGTTTTTCCAGTGAGATATTTCATGTTTTCTTCTATAGTATTATTTTATTGTTTCTTGATTTCTCGCAGTTTTCAGCTTCCTTTAGCTCCATTCTGCATTTGAAAGAGTTGTTTTCTTCAGAGAACTTTATCTCCTTTTCCATCTGGCCAGTTCTGCTTTTGTAAGGTATTCTTCTCCTCATTAACTTTGTGGACTGCTTTTTCCATTTGACCTAAACTGATTTCTAACATGTTGTTTTCTTTAGCATTTTTAGCATTTCCTTGACAAAGGTGCTTACTTGGTTTTGATGTTTTTTCCTGCATTGCTCTCATTTCTCTTTCCAATTTTTCCTCTACATCCCTTACTTTTCAAAATCTTTTTTGAGCTCTTCCATAGCCTGAGCCCAATTCCTCCTTCAAGGAGGTTGCATTCTATTGGGGGAGCCAATAGGGAAATAGTGAGAGAGTTACATCAGATAGGCTGCAAGAATTAGAAAGGACCTTGCATTCTCTCTGATGTAAGTCTCTCATTTTGTAGTTGACACCTATCTACTTTATGTGTATTCTATGTGTACTAGATTATTTCACTATTGTCTCCCCCAATAGAATGTAGCCTCCTTGAAGGCAGAGATATTTTTATCTTCCTTTTTATCTGTAGAGTTTAGCATAGTGCTCAACTTATAGTGAATGCTTAATAAAATGCTTATTGATTGATTTGTTGAGAAGTTAAGTTACTTGTCCATGGTCATACAGTAAGTCAGCATTAGAAGTAAGACCTGAATTCAACTGCTGCTGATTCTGATGTCAGCACTCTATCCACCATCCCATATTGTCTTTTGTTCCAGTTGACTCCAGAAGACAAAACAAGCAGCAATGACCTAAGATGCAAATTTAGGCTCAAGTTAGGAAACCATCTCAGAAATTAGCAATTATCCAAAAGTGGAATTTGATTTCTTAGTAAATAGAAAATACAGCAAAAGCCAATCATCACTAGTCATAGATATTGTACAAATGTCTCTTGTTCAGATAGGGTTTCTTCACATAATACCATGTGATTATGAATTAGCCCCTTGATTTTTTTCCCTACATATTAAAACTATGACTTTGATATTGGAATAATTGTAATTTTTTACTACCAGTTTCTATCATTTTATGCCCCAACCTTCGTATGATTTTGCAATATTTTTTGCTTGTTCTTTTCTTTCATATGCATTTTTCATGGGAAGAAAGTGGGCATTCATTTCTTCCCCTCATAAGAATAGTAGCTTGAAGGTATAGAGGAAAAATCACTAGACTTATAGTCAAAGCATCTATATTTTGTCGCTAGTTCTACTTACAAGCATATAGTTGATGCAGTAGATAGAATGCTAGACCTAAAGTCAGAAGGATTAATCTTCTTGAGTTCAAATCTGACCTCAGACACTTCTATCTGTGTGATCCTATGCAACTGTTTGTTTCAGTTCCCTCATCTAGAGTAGAAATTGGCACATTAGTCTAGTATCTTTGACAAGAAAACCCCAAATAGGATCACATAGCGTCAGTCACAACTGAAAAAAAATGATGGAACAGTCTACTCCTTACTATCTGTGAATAGTGGGCAATTCTCTAAAATTGTATTTTACAGAGATGGTAATGAACTGTCTTGGTATAAGAAGTTTCATATCAAGAACTCCCTATTCCAGAGAAGTCACAAGTTGAGACATATATTACATAATATTTCATATTACTAAAATATAAATTGAGCACCAAGCATATATAAACACAATTCCATTTATTGAGGGGGAAAAATAGAAGGATTAAAAGGAACTGTTTCTAGCATCTCTGAGGTGCCAACTCATACCTCTCAGACAGGCCAATATCACCAGAAAGGACAATGATCAGTGTTGGAAGGGATGTGGGAAATCTGGGACACTAATATATTGTTGGTGGAGCTGTGAACTCATCCAACCTTTCTGGGGAGCAATTTTGAATTATGACCAAAGGGGAACAACATGTACATACGCTTTGATCCAGCAATACCACTACTGGGTCTATACCCTGAAGAGATTATGAAGAGGGGTAAAAATATCACTTGTACAAAAATATTCATAGCAGCCCTGATTATGGTGGCAAAGAATTAGAAATTGAGTGAATGGCCATCAACTGGGGAATGGCTTAATAAACTGTGGTATATGCATGTGATGGAACATTATTGTTCTATTAGAAACCAGGAGGGATGGGATTTCAGGGAAGCCTGGAAGGTTTTTGCATAAACTGATGTTGAGTGAGATGAGCAGAACCAGAAGAACACTATTAAGATGAAAAGAACTGTTTCTAGCCATTGTAGTGCCTAGGAAAAGCTTAGCAAGAGACATCCTTGAATCAGCTTTTTAAAACCAATTTATTTAGGGAAGAAACAGAGATCTTAGAATGTTAGATTCTATAATTAGAGATACAAAGCCTGAGGAAATTGCCAACAGGAGAGAAAGTTGGGCTATGCTAGGCTGATGAGTTAGCTCAGGATAAGGCTGTTAGGGGAGGTAGCATCGTATTTTATATTTTGTATGTCATAATTATTTTAGATATTCAATATATATACATACGTATTATGTGTATGCATGTATATATAGATAGATACAGATAGATAGATATAAAGTTTCACAAGGAGGTTCTTTACTGATATGTAATCTCCTCTAAATGCAACACTCTAGGTCAAAACCCAGGTAATTTCTTTCCAGTTATAGATCTAGGAATAAAATATGGACTCCCTCATAGGCATTTTATAATCTCATAAGAATAGTTAAACATCTATGCAAAGAATATTACCTTGTTCTTTTGAAAGATCCATGATTTCATCAGTTTCAGAGAAGATCCATGAAATTGGAGAAACAGTACTATTATTGTACTCAAGTTTGAAATGTGTTACTGATATTAGATGTGTAATCAAAGGTAAACTATTTAATATCTCTGTGCCTCAGTTTCCCTAACTGTAAAATAGGGTTGAATAGTTACTAGCTCAGAGCAATATTGTGATAATGAAATGAAATAATGCATATAATGTGTGGGGTAAGTTTCAAATACTCTGTCATTTAAAACCTATTAAATTTCATGTAACAGATATCTTTTAATTACTTAAAAGAGACTCCAAAAAGTGCTATACATGTTTTGAAGATGGAAGTATCGATTTCAAATAGGAGAATAAGAGAAGGTCCCATGGAACTGGATCTTGAAAAATAGATAGCATTTCCAAAAGACAGGGCTTGGAATAGAAGGGGATGGGAGAGAGTGAAAAGGGTCACATAATGACTGAATCAAAGTGCAAGTAGTTAAAGATGAGTAGGTTGATGGATACCAAAGAAACTCAAGAATTAACTTACTGCTAATTTAAAATGAATTTAGTTTTGAAGGCTATTGATGTATAATATTGCCATGATATTGCCTTTCTCTTTCATTTTATTTTCATTTCTTTTCAAATTTAAAAGAAAAAGTCATTTCAGCAAAAATTTTTAGTTAACTATTTCATAAAAGATAACGTATGCTTGAAGAAGCTAAGTAATACAGTGGATAGAATGACAAGCCTAAAGTCAAGAAGATTCATCTTTATGTGGTCAAATCTGACTGCAGACACTTATTAGTAATGTGAACCTGGGCATATCACCCTATTTAACGCTGTTACTGATAACCCTATTTGTCTCAGTTTCCTCATGTACAAAATCAACTGAAGAAGGAAACTGCAAAGCCTCTCCAGTATCTTTGTCAAGAAAACCCCAAATGTGATCATGAAAAGTTGGACACAACCATACAACACTGAATACTAGGGACAAAGGAAACCAAGAACAAAAAGAAAAACAATAATTTCCTCGAGGGGTTTACCTTCTGGGAATGTATGTACATTAAATATGATACAGGGGAGGCAAAGAACATATGTTATAAAAGGGAAAAGAGTAATTCAAGCAAAGAATTAAGAAATGTAAGTATGGAGAATTATTTTTTAAAGTAATCAGGAAAAATGTTCATGTCAGTCAACAGTGTAAAATTCTACAATATCAAGAAAGATAAGTACTAAGACAACACCATCATATGCATTAATTAATTTTTCATTTCTGGAAGGGCAGTTTCAGTTGAGTAATAAAATCAGAAGCTAGGTTATAGATGGCTTAGAAGACTATGAAGAAAGGATATGCAGATAATGCATATACAAATCTTTTCAAGAAGTTTTGCTGAGATAGGATAAAAAAATGAGATTGAACAGTAGCATATGAGAATGATAGGGGTTAGAGTGAAGTTGAGTTTTATTTTGTTTTGTTTTGGGTGAGAGAGATTTTGGTGTTTGGAGACATCAGAGAATGGACCAATATATTGGGGAAAAAAAACTGAAGACTAGAGAGATGCTTGTGGGGACAATATTGTGGATAAGAAGGATATAAGGAATGAATGATACACAAAGAGGATCTTGATCTCCATCAAGAAATTATTGTCAGAGACAATATAGAAAGAGAAAATAGGGAATGATACTCATGAGGTGTAAAAAAATTGAAAAGAAGATACTCAAAGTGAATGACATCTATTTTCTTAGTAATGTGAGAAGCAAGGTGTTTGTCTGTGAAGGAAGGTAGGCATATAATTAAGTGGCATGATTGATAAGAGGAATGAATAGTAGATATGGAATAGCCACCAGCAAGAGTAGGAGAATCAATTAATGAAGAGTAAAATTTCCTTATTGCAAGTAAGGGCTAACTGAGGGCCAAATTCATTAATCAAGGATATCTGAATAAAGACAGGTTAATTCCAAGATGATGGTAATAAATGTTTAACAGGCTCTCAGGGGTTAAAAAAAGGCACTACAAAAATTTTTTTGATTTCATTTAATCTACTTCATTGACTTTTCACTATCACATTCTTAAATCTAGATACTCAACAAAAATAGCAAATCAATTCTTAATTGGTAGTTTGTGAGGTAGTTTGTAAATGCACATGCTGAAAATTTAACAACAGGTTCTTAAAAACTTGTCTGAACTGACTCCAACACACATAACTTGGTTGGATCCATATGGAAGATAAACCTTTGAATCTAGCTTTTCACTTACTGGCCATTTGACCTTGAACAAATTACTTAACCCTGATTGCCTTGCATCCCGGGACATTTCCAGTCATCCTGATTCATACCTGATCACTGGAAACAGATGCCTTTGGAGGAAAAAGTGAGACTGATGACTCAGTATAGTACCCTTGCACTCAAATTCAATTCATCTGCTCGTCATGGCATCACTTCCCTGATATCATGGTCTTCTTTGAAAACAAAGAACAAATGTCATCATCATCATCATCATCATCATCATCATCCTAATGGAAGCCTTAAAATGCCAGTCTAAAGCATTTCTATATTATCTTAGAGGCAGTAAAGGAGACAATTAATCTTGTGAAAAATAGTTTGAAAAGAAGAGAGTCTTTGACTTGGGATGACAAATTAGGAAGCTTTTACAATAAATAAATGAATGGTACTAAAGACCTGAACTAGAGTGGCAACATTATGAATAGTGCAAAAGGATATTTTAAGAATATTATAGCAACAAGCTAGATTACAAAAGTCTAGAAGAATTGGATGTTTCAGATTCAGGCAACTGAAAGAATGGTGATACCCTCAAGAGAAAAAAAAAAGAAATTTGAAATTAGGCCAAGTTTAGATAGAAAAGATAATTAATTTAGTCTGAGATGATCAAGGGTCATAGCCCTTTGGAATATCATAAAAAGTATCTTTGGTGTATTACAATATCCTGAATTTGCTCATTCCTCATTGATGGTAACCATGGTGAAGAAAAGGAAGAGGAGGGTTAAATGTTGTTCCTATGATATAGAACCAAATATGAGTCATCTTTATGTATATACACATATATAGTATATGCATATATATGCATAGTATACATATGTGTATGCCTTTTAGCATATGTGTGGATCTCTTTTTTATATGATTATAGGTTTACTTTCAAGGCAACTTTAATTTACCCCACTTCCTCCTTTCCCTCATTTTATATATAAAGGCACTGAGTGCAAGAAAATTGAAGAAATTGCCCAAGGTCTCACTACTACTAATCTTTCTTAGTTAGAACCAATCTTTCCTCCCCCAGAAATAATAAAACACTTTCTTTCTACTTCTCTTGTGTGTGTGTATGTATATCCTTGAGATTTGCAGAAGTTATGTGTGGTTATTTCTAGGAATAGGGAAGATTTTTGGTGGAGAGATATGATTTCAAAAGTATAGGGAGAGTACCTGAGTTAAAATCCAGCCACACACAGGTAATAATTGCCTAGCTGTATGACCTTGGGCAAGTCACTTAACCCCATTGCCTTAAATGTTTTAAAAAAGTGTGGGAACTCATAATGCAGAAATTCCCTATACTGGTACAGATCAGTAATGCCTGGACACCATCTTGTTGAGATGCTGGAGGTACTAAGAGTTAAGTGATTTTTTTCAACATCATGTCAGAAATCTATCTGTGTCAGAGGTAGGACTTACACACAGGCCTTTGTAACTGAGGGTATCTTTCTATTTATTGCACCAAGTTATTTATCCTATTATATTAGACTAATAAATGAAAAATGAGCCAAAGGAGATAGAGAATACACTTGACTATATTCTCCTTTCCTCTTTCCCACTTACCAAATGAAAAAGAACAGAGATTAAATGGGAGTTAAAAAGATGGTGGGGATATTGCTCATCAGTAGAGAATAAATTAAACTATTCTGGACTATGATTACTGGAATAAACTGGGGAAAACTGAGTTTTACAGATATCTAATTACGCCTCATATTTTAATTCAAGTATTGGTAGACTGACAATTAATTTAAGGACATAATGAGGTGCCAACAGGGATCTTTGTAAAATTGAAGAGTAGACAAACTGACTTTTCTTCTCTCACCTCCACTTCAATTCCATTCTCCCATCTTTTTTTCTCTTCTTCTTTTCACCCCAAGAGTACTTAGTACCCTCCAGCTAAACATCTGACTCTCTGCATTCTTCCAATGAAAACTATTTCTTGGTTTTCTCATAGAGGTGTTGATCTGATTATCTACTTACAATAATCCACACTGAGGTGTAAATGAGACTTAACTTTCTCAGGATATTTGCATGTAAAGGCATTTACTAGACCATATGTATCTTAAATTAGTGTAATGTGTTAGATAAAAAGATTTCCTTGCCTATTTTTTTGTGCCTCTATCTTTTGGCTAGGATTCTAGTGATTAAAATTACATAGAATGAGCATTATAGCTCTGCATAAATCACATTGCACCTTTGCAAAGTGGAGCTAATGAAAAAAGTTTCCATTGGAGAAAATTATACAACCTGGTTCAGTGAACTGTGATTTTTTTTTAATATTTGAAGACTTGAATCATAAATCTGAAAAAAGTAAGGACTTCTTCCATCAATGTGAAAACATCTACTAAACCCCTTTTTGTATACCAGTCATTATATTAGATGCTGATATGTATATGTTGGTGTATATGTACATAAATGTATATAAAGAATAAAAAAAAAGATTAGTAGTAGGGAATAAGGTCACTTAAAAAGAAAGATTTGCAGCCTAAATAAGAATAAGGATTGGATGGACACTGGAGAAGAAGCATTAAAAGTGGTATGAAAAGAAACATTAAAAGTGGTATGAATTTTTGTACCTTCTCCATCTTTCAGTGACTGTGGATGTTCTGCAATAATCATTTTGCTTTAAGATAAGGTTTAAGTGTTGACAAGTTGGAAGAAAGGAAAGAAGGAAAGATAAAGAAGAGGAAAGGAAGGAAATAACCATTTATTTATTTTTTTTTAGTTTTTTTTTCAAGGCAATGGGGTTAAGTGGCTTGCCCAAGGCCACACGGCTAGGTAATTATTAAGTGTCTGAGACTGGATTTGAACCCAGGTACTCCTGACTCCAAGGCTGTTGCTTTATCCACTGTGCCACCTAGCTGCCCCAAAATAACCATTTATTAAGTACCTAATATATGGCAGGGGCTGGACTAAGACTTTACAAAATGTTATCTTATTTGATTCTCACACAAATTCTGAAAAGTTGATACTGTTTTTCCCATCTTACAATTGATGAGCTTAAGCAGACAAAAATCATATGATTTGGCCAGGGTCACATAGCTAGTAAGTGTCTGAGACTCCATTTGATTTAAAGTCTTCATCTTCTCTCCAAGTTGAGTTCTCTATCAACTCTGCCACCTAATGTTTTTTTTTTTCTTTTTCTTACACTCAAGATATGTCATTCCTTAAAAGGGAACAGAGAATCTGTTCACTTGTTGTGAATTATATTTTAGAAATTGTGTGAAAAACTTAAAATTTTAGTTGTGGGAAGCTAGAGGTAAACTATAAAACTGAATTGCAAATATAACTAGATATAGGAACCTAAATAATTTTAGGAATCTTAACTAATTTATAAGACACTTTTCTCCCAAGGATTGCCAAGCATAGACATTAATTATGACAATATGTGAGTATTACACCCTCATTAGTTCAAATGGGACACAGAATATCATAAGACCATTCAGAACATAGTGATGGCATTCCTCTTTCTAAATGGACCTAGGAGAGTACTGAGAACAACAATAAAAAAAGACTCCCATATAAAAAAATAAAATTCTGAATATTGTATCCTCAAATCTGAATCTTTCAGAATTCCCAGTAACCTTGTTTTCCTGCCTACTTCATCATTCTATGACACATTTTTTTCTCCAGATGTGAAAAATAGAGTCACTTGTTGGATGAACAATCTCGGCTGATTTTCTCAGCATTTTTTTAAAGGAATGCATTTGAATAAAATGCACTGTTGGCATCGTTTTTCAGAATGGAGTATGATTTATGTTTTTCGTACAGGGACAGGATTGCTCTGGCCATGATGACTCATTGTTATATTCTGGATTGATTCCTGTGGGAACCTTTTTTAAAAATTTTGTACTGGTTGATCCATACCTTACATGGACTTTGCTGTTAGGGTCTAGGCTATCTTTTCCTTTTTTAATTCAGGCCCTGTTCACATTTCATTAGCTATTTGATTCTGTGACTAGAATTTAATCAAACTTGTGAAAGATTGGGGGGGGGAACTGTTAATTTAAGTAGTCTGTTGAGATTTCTTTTGAAGTAGTACTTAACCAATTAGCTTGTTTCTGGAAAGAAAAAAAAAGACTGGATTAAATGGGAACTAATTACATTTTCATCCTATTTGCCTTTGTTGTCTATACTGGATTGTACCAATTAGAATTTTTTGAAGGGCAAGATCACATAGAATTATCTTATTCATTGGAATGTGAGATTGAGGTCAATATCTTAATTTACAAATTTATCTTTGATTCCTTCAACATAAGATAATGTCCAGCAAATTTTCTCAAAAATACCATTAGAAAATTTGATGGTTTTTTGAGAGGATGCATAAGTACACAATAGCAGAGCTTTGTAGTTGTTCCTGTCTGGATTAATCGATTGAAGTCTATCTGTGTATTAGTTTGATTGACAGAGATCAAGGATTCTATCTTGCTCAAAATGTACTATCTTGTGTGGCTAGCAGTTGATTTTCACTGAAAGCTACAGTCAGAAAAAATCCTTTATTAACCATGCTAATTAAATGCTTAGGCCCTTATTTGCTGGTCTAGATATTAGGATCATAGATTTAGATTTCCCCCAAAAAACCTCACAGTCCACAAATCCTCCTCCTCTTTACTCCACTAATTAATTTTACAGATGAGAAAGCACAGTTTGTCCATAGCTATATAGCTAGAATGTGACTGAGACATGATTAAAACCCAGGTCTTCCTGATTCCAAGTCCTGTTTACTATCTTCTGTCTACTATGCTCCAGCCTTGTCTAAGTGGATGTGAATGGTAATGCCTTCTATTTCTTGAGACATTTAAATTAGAAAGGCATAGAGAATTACATATCATAGAATTACAGATACAGAATAGGAAATTACCTCATTTGCATATTAAATAGAAACATGCAAATCTAACTCTAGTCATGAAACCAGGTGGCTATAAAATCTATACCAATGCTTTTTATCCAACCAATGAGGAAACTGAGGCTCAAAGAGGTGACTTGGCCAAGATCACAGAAAGCATGAGAGACAGAATTTGATTCCAGGTCTTCTGACTTCAGAGCTAATGGTCTTTCTACTGTGACAAAGTGGTATTAATGATCATATCTTAGTTACTAGTTGCTTAGTTACTTGGCTTTTAGGATGTCCCTTCAAATGGAAAAGTACTTGAGCAAAGAATAACTTAAAGGTATATTTAAGTGAGAAAAGGAAAACTTGACAGATCAACAGGCCAGAATTTGACAAAGTGGTGATGGATTCCCTCTCTCCTACTTTGATTATGTCATATTTGGGTTGGCCCTGTAATCAGATACAGAGATGACTTCAGTCAAATGGAATTTGTTCTTTTCATAATCACATCTTATTGGCTAAATAAAGCAACTTGTTTTAATAGGAATGGAGTCCATGTGAACATTGCACATGGATAAGTTGCTAGTCAACAAATGAAATTCTAGTAATTTCCTAAGAGATTTCTTACATGTAATTAGACAGCCTCTACAGCATGCTACATGAATTAACTACTAGACTTATCTATATGAAAGCAAACATCCAATGAATGCAAATAGTTTTGTCCCAGTTTTATGGTTGAAGAAACTGAGACTCAGTTGTGTCTTGCCCAAGGCCACATAGCTTATAAAGTTACAGAGATGGGGTTCAAACCTCTGCATCTGAAACCAAATTCACTGTTTTTCCACTACATTGGTCTTACCTCTGGTCATGGATACAGTGGATATGAAATGAATAAATAGTTCTTGATAGTGAATTTAACTTTAAGGATGTGTTAAGCTCGAGAAGTTACTTCACTAAAAATTTAACTGTAGTATTCAGTGGGTGTCTTTTATATCCACAAGGAGGGCTTCATGACATCCAGAAAGAAGCACTGATTGATTGAGGAGTAGTATGGAGGGGGAGTATTGTCACAATAAACATTTATTAAGTGTTTACTGTGTGTAAGACACTTAAGTGCTGAGAATATAAAGAAAGGCAAAGGTGGTCCTTTAAAAATAATTTTAAAAGGGTCTTTCTATCTTATAATCTAATGGGGAAGGGCAATCCAATGATTCTATGTAATTTATCTACATACAGGATAAATTGAAGATAAGCAACAGAGCAAACATTATAATTAAGAGAGATTGGGAAAGACTATTTTTTTTTGCAGAAAATAGTATTTTATCTGGGACTTGAGGGAAGCCTGGGATGCCAGGAGACAGAAGTAAGAGGAGAGAACATTCCTAGGCACAGGAGATAGCCAGTGAAAAAGAATTGGATTGAGAGAGATAAAGTGTCTTAAAGATGAGCAAATAAATTGTACCTTTCTTAATTTCTTATGATACATGACTGGCTCATATATTTAGATACCAACAATTTGATCAAAGTAAAACAATGTCATTTGATCAAAGAGATGGTGGAGGGGAACAAGATGTAAAAAAAAAATAGAAAGTTAGAATGAAGAGTTTTCATTTATGAAGAGTTTGTTAGATTGCAAAACTCTTAGGGCATGGACTCTTTCTTATGCCTCCACCTTAGTGAAGATGCTAATATTTCTTCTTCTATGCACAATTGAAATAACCTTAAATTTTCACTACAGTATTTATTAGATTCTGTTGTAGTGATGACTTCTTTGATCCAATAGACCTGTCCTTTCATTTTCTAGAAGGAATAGCTGTAACATGAATAAACTTAAAAAGTATTATATGGCCCTCAATTGAACTTTGTAGAGGTAGTCAAACTTTTCATGCTTGTAAGACTATTTATAGGATTTATAAATCATGAAAAATATGGTCTAGAGTATCCTGGTCACCTGGTCACACAAGATGTCCACTGTCTGGCACTAACTTCACTGGGGAGTTGGTGAGATGGATTCTGGCAGGGTTCAGAGGATACTATAAAGGTAGGTAGGTGGACATATGGATGGCTGACTGGTAGTAATAGGAATAGTCTGGATGGGTTGTAACAAGATACCAGGAAATCGGGGGACCTGGGTAAATGGACTGAATGAAGGCTAGAGAGTTGAGGTTAAACAATTTGGCCGGGAAGGACCAGCTGCCAGTGCATATGAGGCAGATGGCTTGTGCTGGTCATCTGACCGAGCATGAGTTCTGCCTTTATGGGTCGCCAGCTCCACTCCACCCCCTCTGTGTGAGTGTGTGTTGGAAGGAGAGGGCAGAGCTCAGTACACAGCTGTGCGTACTGCTACATTGTAGCTTTTAATAAAAAACAAAAAAAAGAGTTTGGAAACAACAACTCCAGACCTCCACGTGACATTGGAATTTCTTGAATTGACAAATCTTGTATTCAAGGGAAAAATAATAATTATTTAATAGATATTATGAATACCTTCTTTCTCCCCTCTTTTTACTTCTCTGATAATAATAATGTGTATCAAACTTAGTTGAGTAGCAACTTCATATGAATCTCCTTTAATAGTGAGTTCTTTTGAAGTCTTTCTGGATGTGAAAACTTTGACCTAATGGAAATGGTAAAGCAAAAACCGCTTACTCATAGTTGCCGACAAGGTCTACAGACTGAACATAGGAACTGAACACAGGAAGTTCAATATTTGTTTTACATTACAAGAATATCGGAGCTATAAGTTTTTTAAAAAATCTGATTATTAGTAATTCCAACAATGTTTATATACAAGATACCAGTCCATATGACATAGGGTTTGGCAGTGAGCCAGCCTTTGCACATACAGCAGCTATTGTGTACAGCAGTTAGTGGTCTTTTGCTTTTCAAAATTAAATTAACAAACATTTAATGAGAGCCAGCTTTCCCAGAAAGCTTGACCAGATTTCAGGGATAGTTTGTTTTGTTTTGTTTTCTGCTGACAGCTGCTGATTGGATGAGATATTAATTCCTTGCCTGCCCTCTCCTCAGACCTGGAGCAGTCATGGTAAACTTTATTTTCTTATAGGTTTTACCAATCACCTATAGAATTTATCTCAATGGAAGTGGGGGAGGGGGGAATCCAGGTACACTGGACATTATATATGCATGAATGGGAAAGGGGGATATCCAAGTGGTTTGATAGACTCCATCACCCTGCAATTGCTTGGGACTGTATAGTGGGTGAGAAGGAACCCCAGGAAGCACCAAACCCATGTCCTCCTTTTTTCACAGGCTATGAGTCACAACCTTTCTCACAATGGTTCATGGGTCCCCAAGGGAGTAATAACCTAAGTCTTCACAAAAATGATTCTATAATAGCTCAGATTATTAATAGCTCACATTTTTCTGATTCTTTAAGCTTTGCCAAGTGGTTTCTTCACAACAACCCTGTGAAGAAGGTAGTGTAAAGGGTTTTATCCCCTGCCCCCTTATTTCAGATGAGGATAATGAAGATCAGAGAGAGAGAATTGGCTTATCCAAAATAATATAGTGAGTTTGGGGATTCAGACCTGGTTCTCCTCTTACTCCAGGTCTAACACTTTTGACATCATATCATGCCATTCTTTCTATGACATTATTTCATATATCTTTCATCATCAGTTCTCTGGAATCATGGTTGATCATTTTATTAATCACTAATAAGTATTTTCAAAGTAGTTGGTCCTTACAAAAGTATTATTATTATTATTATTATATCAACTATTCTCTTTGTTTTACTCTGCAATAGTTTATCATAGAGCATAAGGCCAAAACTGGAAGACTTAGTTTTTTAAGCCACTCACTTAATAGATGAGAACTTTGAAGGCCAGAGGAGTGAAAGATGTGGTTTAAAGTCATACAGTTATGGGTAGTAAGTGACAAACTTGGAATTTCAACCCAGGTCCCCTAACTCCAAATTCAGTGAATTTTTACCCCCCTCTACTGCCTCCCTTTGGAGCTCTTTGCACCTTTTTAAAAAATAAATAGTCATAGTCTTTAATGTTATTAAACGCACAGTGGATAGAGAACCAGGTCTGGAGTAAGGAAGACTCATCTTGTTGAGTTTAAATCAAATCTTCAGATACTTACTAGTTGTGTGATCTTGGGCAAGTCACTTCAACCCATTTGCCTCACTTGGTAAAGATACTGGAGTGATTTGCCATTTCATGAAATGAGCTGGAGAAGGAAATGGCAAATCACTCCAGTATCTTTACCAAGAAAACTTCAAATGGAGCCATAAATTGTCAGACATGACTGAAAAATGACTGAACAATAAAGCAAAAAACCTTTAATATTCACAATTGTGTTTTTTAAGAACTAAGTTTTTCATTCATCAAATATACATCTTTGAATTCAAAATCATGAATACAAAAATTGTGACATTTATTAATAACCTATATAGTTCTTTTTAATTTTTCTTATTTATTTAAGGCAATAGGTTTAAATGACTTGTCCAAGGTCAGATTTGAATTTAGGTTTTCTTGACTCCAGGTCTAGTGCTCTATTCACTACATCCCCTACCTGCCCTACCTATACAGTTCTAAGACAAAGTCTAAGAGTCTCACTATAATAGAGACAATATGGTAAAATTGTTAATAATCAAATGATGGCACCATTAATTTAGTCTGAACTTAAGAAAAATAAACTAAAATGAGCATTTTCATATTCACAGAACTAAAAGAGAAAATTATACATGAAACTTAGAATCTAACCTGTATCTCATTTGACAACTTGACTTTGTCACCTTTTTTCTAGGAAGTGGGTAACATCTTCCATAATCAGTTCTCTGGAATCATGATTTAGTCATTTTATTCATTAGTAATTGTCTTTTCAAAATTGTTGGTCTTTACAAAAATATCAATCTTGAATCAACTGTTCTCCTGGTTCAACACATTTCACTGTTAAATGGCTCATTAAAGTGTTCTTCCATTTCTCTGAAATCATAACTTTTGTAATTTCTTATGATGCAAGACTATCCCCTATACCACAATTTAATCAGCCTTTTCTCAAAGGATGAATGCCTCCAAGATTTCCAGTGTTTTGCTATAATAAATCACTTAACAAACATTTATTAAATATTATGTTTCAGGAACTATACAACATTCTGACTATAGAAATAAAAGTTAAAACAAAGACAACCTCTCCCCTCAGGGAACTTACATTCTAGTACCTATGATACAAAAGGAAGATAAAGATTGTAAAGAGGAGTGTAATGAAGAGACTAGTCTAGAGGAGTTCATTTTGGTTGGGAGTGAAGAAGTGACTGACTTGGGTATTCTTAAATGGAAGTTCTGGGAGGAGTTCTTCACTCTCCAATCAGAGGAGAAAGACTCCAAGGATTATAATATCCCAGAAACCTCTTAATCCTGGAAGATGAAGTTAAGACCTAGATTTCACAAACTCACACTGTAGAAATACTCTCTGCCCCATGCCCCACTTTCTGATTGGAGAGTGGAGAGCTTGTTCCATAATCTCCATTTAAGAAGGATACCCCAAATAGCCACTTCTTCATTTTTTTAACCAGACTGCACTCATTTGAATTATTTTTATCATGCTTTTGGAAGATCATTTTAGTCATGAAACTCATACCTCCAAAGTACTATCTGTAATTGACATGTTATAAATGTTTGTGAATATGGGTTCTCTTTCTCTAAAGTCTGTACTCTACAGATCTGATAGTGGTATTACTAAAGTCTCACTACATTGTTTTTGTAAGGAGCAAATAAGACTACATATACAAAATACTTTTTAAGCCTTAAAGTGTCATTTAAATGTTATTTATTTTTTATCTTAAATGCCACTTAAAAATCTACTTTGGAAATTGGACATGACATCTTTTTTAAGTCCAAATTATTCTATAAGGCTCATAAACTTCTAAAGGATATTTATTATTATTATTATTACTATTACTACTACTACTACTACTACTACTACTACTACTACTACTACTACTACTACTACTACTACTACCACCACCACCACCACCACTATTTTTACTAAATAATTCTTATGCTGTTTGAGAAAGTTTGGGTAGAAATAATCATTTGAAAAGTCAATTTTCTGCTATTATTCTTTTATATTTAGCCTCCTGACTGTAGACTTTTGCACTGGAAGAGCTTTTGTTAGCTGAATAAATGTATTAACATGCCAGCTTATCTTTGGTACACTCATTCAAATCCAAACCTTAACCACAAAGTGGTCTTCTGCTATTTGGCTGCATTATGAATATTTAGTATATGGATATCTATTCCAACTGTTGTTCTAAAGTTTGGGAGGATCAATGTTATATTCCAGAAACTGTGTGTGACAATTCAGTTTATGATGATTCTCTCATTGCAGTATTTTATATTGATTGTGTTCTCAAGGATATTTTGAAGCATCTAGGTAGAAGACTCATCTTTGTGAGTTCAAATGTGACCTCAAACACTTACTAGCTGTTGTGTGACTTTGAGCAAGTCACTAATTTGCCTCAATTCCTTATCTATAAAATGAGCTTGAGATATCTTTGCCAAGAAAACTTCAAGTGGAATTACGACTAAACAAGGCAAGGTACTTTTTGTATGAAGATCTGTTATCTGATAATTTATAAAATATTGAGAAGTTCTGATGTATATGTCTAACCACCAGGATGTATCTTGTAAAATTTTTGGTAAATACTAAATTTTTTTCCAGCTATGAATTTGAGGAGTACAGTCACTACTATTTTCTTGCATAGCTTACATTGATTATCAAAGGAAAATCCTTCCATAATTTCTGGCTCTAATGACTTGATCCTCAATTACAACCATAAAGTTTTCTATTTTCATACGCAAATCCATGTGATGACAAATTTGTTCAGCTTTTCTTTGTCATATAGCCTAGTTTGTGAGAGTGTTGTTTATTAAGTGCCCTTTGGTTCCAGTCCTACATCTTAGTCATTTTTAAATTCCTTCAAGAGGAAGAAAAGAAATACATCATAGTACATAGAGAGTCAAAAGACTTGGGTTCAAGTCCCATCTATCAAACAAACTGATTGACTGCCTATTACTGGAAACTGAACACTGATCGAATCACTCAACCTCTTAGTCCTTTAGGCAAAATACTCAAAGATGTCAGGTTTCATAGAACGTGTCAAACTGTATTGTTAGAGGGAGTTTCCTGATCCACACAAGTTTACACTTTCAACTGTTTTTAGGATTTTTTTTAAAGGAAATGGAGTTAAGTGACTTGCCCAGGGTCACTCAGCTAGTAACTGTCTGAGGTCAGATTTGAGCTCAGATCCTCCTGACTCCAGGGCCAAGCTCTATCCACTTTGGCATCTTGCTTACCCTTTTCTGCTGCTTTTGATAAATGCTATGGTATATATATATTATTGATCTTACAATTGTTTAGTCATTTATTTCCAAAATTTTTGTAGCATTTTGAACTGTTTATCTTATGCTATTTGATTTGTCTCTTTTTTGTCAAGAAAGCATTTTTTTTCTATAACTGCCTATGATAATTGGCCTTATGTTTCATTAATTTAGCATGAGTTTTTGTTAGGATACTTTCCAAATCTGCTATGATCCAATTAACACTTCCAAATGTGTACATTAAGATAATATAGGTGTTTATTGCTTTAAGCACTTTCTTTCTGTTGAGCTTTGATTTCAAGATGCTGATGGTTTAATGTATTCTTTCACAGTTTTCTCATTCATGTCTTTTTTTCTTTGTTCATGTCTTTTTTTTCTTGATATTTACAGCCTGGAAGAGACCAAGATTTTATTGAGCTTAATTTTCATTCATTGGTTCAATTCAGTTTCTGATTCAGGCTCCTCAGAGCTTCCAGCTTCTAACTTTTTTTGGCATATAGTAAGAATTTTACACCTCTAAGTTCCAAATTACATTTTGGTATCACTGGAAAAATATTTCCCAATATGAAGGAATTATTTAATGTACATTTCTGAGGATCCTTATTCTTCAAGGTAATCCTTGTTTAATTAAGTTGTTAATAAGATATTTTTATTTGCTTTCCTTTTTAACTTGGAAGTCATATTTAGATCTCTTTGGGAAAGATGATAATAGAGTTAAAGGTATAATTCTTCTAAATCCTTTGCTTCAAAAAAAGCCATGTTTTATATAAATTGTTTTTGGCATTATTTTTACTGGTGGAGCTTTTAAATAGAGAACAATTTTCCATGTGAGCATTAAATTCTCTAGCATTTACACTATACTTGGATTTATTATATATTTGCAAAACATGAATAAGCCCTAGGTGTGGAAATGAGTCAAAGACTTTGTAATAATAAATCAAGGCAATTTAGATATCATGATGCTTTAAAGACAGCTTGTTAATAATTAGGAAAGTAATAATATTTTGCTATGATACCTCTAAGCTATTTTGCTCCTTGGTCACTATATTGTTGTCTTGTTCTGGTTTGTCAGAATCACAGAATTTGACTAACCCTCACATAAGTTTTGAGTAAGATTCTCCTGTACCGCTTGGACACTATACTAGCATATAGAATGCTAATTACCTAAGTCATTACATTGACTAAGACATATTACAATTATATTACATTACATTGACTAAGAATACTAATCCAGTGAATAATCTATCATAGCAACATTTTCCAGCTTTTCATGCTGCCTGTTCAGGGAGCTGTTACTATAAATGACTTTAGTAGGCCCTTCCGTACTTTACCTCCTCCCTCAGATTTCAAAGGGGTTGTTATTGTTATCCTAACAATAAGATATTATCATCCTATTATATTATCAAGAGGAGTAGAATATATTATATCACATTAACTTCCATTAATACAGCTTTGTAAGTATGGTTTACATAATGTTTTATATGTATTATCTCACTGGCGCCTCAAAACACCCCTGTGAGATTGGTATCATAGGTATTATCATCTTTATTTTACAAATAAGGAAAAGAAAGTTAATGTTGTTACCTGGGCTAATGTGGTCTTAAACTTTAGAGGTAGAATTCAAACCAAGGTTTCTTTTCCTTCTATATAGTTATCCCTTCCATTACTGTTTTGATGTGTGATAAGTCGGCACAAGGAACTAAATGAGAAACTTTTGGGAAGCACAGATGACACACGAAGACTAGCAGATGGCATGAAGTTTATAACCTCAGGAATGCTAAAATATCTGTGTAGTATTGTGTAAAATAAAACAAAGTTTTATAATAGGGTATTATTAACAGTCCATAAAAGAAAAAGAAAAAATCTATCTTCTTTGATACAAAAGGAGGCTCCAAATTTTTATGTGCACTTTCCAGATTGCTGGGGCACTGCTCCCCTAACCCCTGCTATGTGAAAAGGGATAACTTATACTGTACTTCCGCTGTTAAGGTGACTATGAATATAGATTAAAATATTCCCAATTTCTTTTGGTTATAACATTGTGTTTTTGAGGTCAAAGTTCAAGTCCCATGTAGGCCAGAAAGCTTCATCATGTTCCATATGCAGAAATTACTTTCCTAACCCTAGTCAACAAATAAATGCTATTGGTCATGATCGCACATAGTTCAAAGAGTGTGGATGGTTTCATCTTAGCTACTGGAAAATTCACCAAGTCTGACACATGATGACTGATTGTTTAGGATAAAATATTCTTATAGAGTATGGCTTTTTTCTTTTTACTTTTCTCTCCCTCACTTCTGCAACATAAATAACTGATTCTAGATTATTTTCAGATTTCAAGAAAGCAAATTTATGCCCATATATTAGAATTTGATGGAAAGTCTGCATTGTCTCTGACCTTCTCTGAACTATGCCCAAGGTTTGAAAAAATACTTTTTATTCCCATTGTTGTCTGAATAGCTCCCTTCCTCTTCTCTCCTATAAATTCCCTTTTTTCAAGGTTGAAGGAAATAAAAGGAAATAGGAAGGAATCATGGCAAAATTGTTTGATTAATGTGGGAAGAAGCACTTTGTGAAGAGTATAAGTTGAACATATAAGTATGAAATAGCGTCATTGTTATTGCAGGCACAACACTGACAGAAGAAAGAAATGCTGCATGCACATTTGGAATTTTCCAAAAGTTAATTTTTAGGTTTTTTTCTCTTTTTTGATGTAAGATATATGCTATGTAAGTAATATTTTATTTCTTTTGTCAGAAAATGGCTGTATTTGCTGATACAGCCATTTTCTAACAAAAGAAATAGAATTCTTTCTATTATGATTGAGTTATTTTGGTTTATAATAAAATTATCTGATTCTGTGGCTTGCTTTCATCTCTGTTATTTTAATTAATTTGGAACTATATAACTCAGAAAATGTTGTAAAAATAATGTGAACCTGCTATAACTTACTAACCTGTTCCTACCCTGGGGTGTGATATTAGACTGGGAAGAGAACAATTAAAGTTCATGTTTGGGCTAAAAATGTAAGCAATTTTTTTTAATACATTTATTTCCAAACATTAACCTGCCTTGCTTCAGAAGAAATTAAGGGGAGCTTGAAACTCTGTTTGGATATTACCTTACATTTATATATGTTTTAAGGTTATTAAAGACTTTACATGTATTACCTTATTTGATTCTCATAACTCCACTAGTTAAGTAATGCAATTATTTTCTTTTTTGAAGTTGGAAAAACTGAATCTGAAGGAGGAAGTGTAGAACTAGGATGGAGAAGGTACAATATGTAAGGATCAAATTAATTAAAAGCATTTTTTTTTTGCCTGAAGAAGAGAAGATTTTAGGAAGAAATGATTGATATCTTTAATTTTTTAAAATGATTTCTTTTGGAAAAAGAATTGAACTTATTCTATTTGGTTCCACAAGAAAGAACTAGGAATAATGGATAGATGTTTCAAAGAGGCAAATTTATTCTTGATGGCTAGGGAAAGAAGGGAAGAGGAGTAGGAGGAGGGGAGAAAAAGTATAATATGCCCTGAGAGAAAGTAAATCGAATCAATGAATTGACAAGCTTTAATTAAGCATCTCCTATGTGTCAAACACTGTTTGAGGCACTGGGATTACAGATAAAAATTAAATAATAACTTTTTTCTAGGAACTTAATTGTATTACTGGAATTCCCCCTCATTGGAGGTCACTGAGCAAATACTCAATGACAACATATTTAGCATGCTGTAGACAAAGTTGTTTTCGAGATATGGATTGAATTATATAAGCCCTGAAGTTTCTTTGAATTCTGGAATTCTATGAATGCATGGCTTGGGACTTGGGCACCAATATGATACATTGAAAAGAACATTGACTCTTCAGTCAGATGACCTGAGTTCTAAGCCTGACTCTGATGATTATTTAAGACAAGTCATTTAATCTCCTTTGGCTTCAGTTTCCTTATCAACAAATGAGGGGATTGAACTGGGTAATCACTAAGGTCCTTTTTTTAAATCTCTTACATCTCTCAGCATTTGATTTTTATGAGTCCTACTTCTCATACTTACAGTCACATGTTTAATTGCAATTCACTTGACCTTTTAGATCCATATTTTCTCATTTGCAAGTGAGAATAAGAATGCTATGTCCTACCCCACAAAGTTGTTATGAAAAAAAATCACTTTGTAACCCCAAATTTCAACATAAATTGTTATTGTCATTGTCATCATTATCATCATCACCACCATTTGTCTAATTTCTCAAATTCAGGTTGCATGAATTAAGGTATTTCCAATGCACCAATTTTATCTTCCATTTGAATTTTCCCACTTGACTTCAAAGAATACAAGAGAGAACATCAAGTTCCAAAAATTTCAGTAGTCACAAGAAGCAGAATGATGGTACCTGTGCCAAAAAAAAATGCAGTTCTAAGTTGCTGAGCAACCACAATCCAAATATCAAAGAGTTTAAAGAATGAACGTAGATGAAAGTGCATTCTCTTTAACATTCTAAATTTAAGAGTTCCTCGATAAAATAGGTAAGTGGAAAAAAAAAATACCTTGTTGACAGCACAACAATTCATTCATTTCCTAACATGACTGGTCATGTACTGTACTCTAGTTTGAACAATAAGCTCATTGTTCAGATGGGAAAACAAGCAGTTTATTGGAAGGCAAAAAGGTTCATGTTCTATAAGCTGGTGTTGTTTTGGCAGACTGCACGTCATTTTCCAGGTACTTTTTAAAATGGAAACTTGATGGATATGTGTTTTAAAAAAAAAAGTCCCCATGAGACATCAGGCTTTTTCTCAATCCCTTTACTATATTTTCTTCTCTTAATATATAATCAACTCTTCATTAATCCAATTGATTCAATACAGGATGCTTGTAACCCTAACATGTCTGTCTCTAATCCTTTCTGCCCCATTAATCTTATGTCCTATAGTCCACCAAAGGTGATATGGGTGACATCATTAAAATAACATTATGACCTAAACTTCAGGTAAGAAAGCTTCAGTTCTTTATTAGCTAAGTTCTTTAACTTTGTGGGTCTCTATTTCTTCATCTTAAAAAATAATGGGGTTAGTTGCTAAGGTCTCCTTCAGTTCTAAATCCTTATACCATGAAGGAAACCTTACAAACCAATTTCCAGAATTGGTTAGCATTGATTCGGTTCCCAACATAAGTTATCTTTCCTACTCTTCTCAACAGTATATTAATATCATGGATATATGGATGCAGACTTAGAAATGAACTATACAGCATAGTTAATAAACCTTTACCTCCAGTTCAGTTCTTGCCCATGATTCATTACAGTCAAAAAGGAACAAAAGGGAATATCTGAAATTATTAAGTCTCATTAACCATTAGATCCATTTTGATTTCTCTTAAGATCTTTCTTAAAAATTGAATGACTGTGTCATGACTTATTTCTCTCTTTAAAAAAAACACAAAAAATCCAATACCAGACTTGCTCAAATTGGTTTTTTTAAAGGCTTTAAGACTATGGGCTCAATATTTTATATAATGTACATTTGTGCACATATACATATTGCATATGTATATATAAAATACATATTCTGTATGAAAATATATACATACAAATAAAAATGTAGGTGCTTGGGTGGCTAGATGGTGAAGTGGATAAAGCACCAGCCCTAGAGTCAGGAGTACCTGAGTTCAAATCTGACCTCAGACACTTAATAATTACCTAGCTGTGTGGCTTTGGGCAAGCCACTTAACCCACTTTGCCTTGCAAAAACTAAAAAAAAAAATGTAGGTGCTTTTCCTAGATACATTTAGGCATTTCATATGTATATATATATATATATATATATATATATATATATATATATATATGTATGTATGTATAAATCTCCTGAATGCATGTGTACATGGATACATATTGGGGGAGGGTGTTGTTTTTTTCCCAGGTCCATGATTTTTAGGTATAAGGAATATTGGGAGAGGAAAGCCTCTTCATCAATGCAGATTAGGAGCTGTTCTGCAATTTATAGTCTTAGAGAATTTCCTGAGACAAAGGGACTAACCCAGGGTCACATGATAGAACCTGAAAGTGAATCTTTCCAATTCAAAGTTCAACTTTCTATCCATGTCTGTACACTCAACATTTTGAATAAAATTCCGTTTATATTTTCTTTCTAAAATCATAATTAACTTTTCTTAAGAACCTGTACTTTTTGTGAATCATCAAGTGAAATATTTGGCAATATTAAAAAAAAGAAAGAGGTTTCTTTCTGTTCAGCTGCTTTTCCCAAATATTATCCTCTATCACAAAAAAGCAAAATATTAGAGTCAAATTGGGCAATTTCTAAAAGAGGTCTAAGGCATAAAAATCAAGCCCCTTATATATATTCAGAACTCAAAAACTCTCATTTGCTCCATGGTTGAACTGGCTGTTTCTTTCTATATTTGTTTATAGGCTACTCCCAAGGATTTGCTTCTCTCTGGTTTCCATTTGGATGTCTGCGGCTGAAACCTGCCATGTGAGCAAAAAATAGTCTAGGAGCAAAAACCTCAGACAGGCTGTAGCTAATGCTGAACTCTAACTGAAAATATCTGCAAAGTCATCAGTCAGTGCTAAAAGGAGGTCAGTGGATGTTTTCTGGATTCGAAGCATAAGCAGGATATGGAATTTTGGAATGAATTTATTCTATTGAAATTCATGTGATTTTTGTGTTTTTGCTAATAGTTGGAGTTACTTGCATAGTGTCAAAGTAAACAATAGTTGAAGAGGTATCTGCCTTCTTGAATCCCCTTAAAGAAAACTGAAAAAGGATTTCACCTTCAATGTAAACCTTATCTTCCAAGCTGCTATATATGGAGATGTCAATAGATTTTTTTTTTCTTGAAGGAGAAGCCCTGATTTCTTAACTATCAAAAAATTATGTTGATTTTCCTTAACCACAAATCAAAAACATAAGAACTGGCAAAGGGCAAAATTTATGAAATTCTTGATTATTAATCTGGCACATGAATTATTAAGGTCCCTTAGCTCCTCCTTCCTGCTTGACTGTCTTGACCACATGAATTCCCAGAATAAAGGGAAAGATGGCAAAGCTCCTGTCAGTCACCACTGCTACTCACTAACATCTCTGGTTGAAAAGTTATTGGTATTAAGGGGGTGAACTTTGAAACTATTGGTTGCAATGAGAATTGTGGGATTTTTGAGGATTTCAATTGCTCCTTCTACTTCTATCCTCTAGAACAGATGATCAGCTTATTTTTCATGAGCTGATAGTTCCCTTTATGTCTTGCCATGAATAATAATAATTCTTGGCATACATACAAAATCTTTCTTCCTAAGAGCTAAAAAACCCTTTGCTGACTCTTTTTCCTCTACCAAGAAACATAATCCAGTAGTGAGGCTATTAGGACAGAAGGGGATTGTAAATGCTTTCTTTATGTCTTAAAAGGTCATGGAGAATCATCAGAGGAGAAAGGTGAAGTATATTGTTAACTTTCAATTGTTAATACTCTATTTTTGTTTAAGAAAAATAATTTCACTATTTTGGAAGGAAGCAATTCTAATTATCCCTCTTTGGTTCTAGAATGCTAATTGGTCTGGAGTTCCATTACAGAGGCATGAATACTAAAATGAGACTATTTTCAGTGTTTTGGATTCTTTTATTTTTTGGTTGGGGGGGGTGTTGGTTCTCTCCATTCTGTTAATTTTTACTTCTTTTTTTAAAAGAAAGATTTTATTTATTTTGAGTTTTACAATTTTACCCCTAGTCTTGCTTCTCTCCCCCCACAACCCACAGAAGGTGGTCTGTTAGTCTTTACATTGTTTCCATGGTATACATTGATCTAAGTTGAATGTGGTGAGAGAGAAATCATATCCTTAAGGAAGAAAAATAAAGTATAAGAGATAGTAAAATTACATAAGTTAGAAGGTTTTTTGGTTTTTGTTTTTGCTAAATTTAAGGTAACAGTCTTTGATCTTTGTTCAAACTCCATAATTCTTTCTCTGGATACAGATGGTATTCTCCAATGGAGATAGCCCAAAATTCTCCCTGATTGTTGCACTGATGGAATGAGCAAGTCCATCAAGGTTGATCATCCCCATGTTGCTGTTAGAGTACAATGTTTTTCTAGTTCTGCACATCTCACTCAACATCAGTTCATGAAAATCCTTCCATGCTTCCCTGAATTCCCATCCCTCCTGGTTTCTAATAGAACAATAGTGTTCCATCATATACATATACCACGGTTTGTTAACCATTCCCCAATTGAAGGACATTCACTAAAATTCCAATTCTTTGCCACCACAGAGCTGCTATGAATATTTTTGTACAAGTGATGTTTCCCCTTTTTCATAACTGCTTTGGGATTTAGACCCAGTAATGGTATTGCTGGGTCAAAGAGTATGCACATTTTTGTTGCCCTTTAGGCATGATCACAAATTGCTCTCCAGAAAGTTTTGATGAGTTCATAGCTCCACTAAACAGGCATTAGTGTCCCAGATTTCCTAAGTCCCTTCCAACATTGATCATTGTCCTTTCTGCTCGTATTGGCCAGTCTGAGAGGTGTGAGGTGGTATCACAGAGATGCTTTAATTTGCATTTCTCTAATAAGTAGTGATTTAGAGCAATTTTTTTCATATGATTCTGGATTGCTTTGATTTCCTCATCTGTAAATTTCCTTTGCATATCCTTTGACCATTTGTCAATTGGGAAATGGCTTGTTTCTTTGAAAATTTGACTCAGTTCTCTGTATATTTTAGAAATGAGTCCTTTGTCAGAAATACAAGTTGTACCTCAAACCCTATACCAAATTAGCTAATTTTGATTATATTAAATTAAAAGGTTTTGCACAGACAAAACCACTGTAACCAAGATCAAAAGAAATGTACAAAATCGGGAAACAATTTTTGCAACTAGTATTTCTGACAAAGGAGTCATTTCTAAAGTATACAGAGAACTGAGTCAAATATTCAAAAAACCAAGAGAAGTGTTTTGTAATTGTTTGCAGAGTTTTGGAGTCTGCCTTAGCAGGGAGACTACCAGGTATTTTATGTTGTCTGAGGTTACTTTCTAGCCATTTCTGCTGCATCTTGCTAGTCATATATAGAAATGTTGAGGATTTATGAGGGTTCATTTTATAACCTGTGACTTTGCTAAAGTAGTTTTAGCAAGACCAGTAGTTTTTTAGATGATTTTTTGGGATTCTCTAGGTATACCATTATGACATCTACAAAGAGTGAGAGTTTTGTCTCTTCCCAACTCTGATTTCTTCAATTTCTTTTTCTTCTCTTATTGCTGAAGCTAACATTTCTAATATTGAATATTGAATAGTAGTGGTGATAATGGGCATCCTTGTTTCACCCCTGATCTTATTGGGAATGCCTTTAGCCTCTCCCTATTGCATATAATTCTTGTGGATGGTTTCAGAGAGATATTGCTTAATGGGTGCTGTATTTTGTCAAAAGCTTTTTCAGCAACTGATATAATCATATGATTTCTGATAGGTTTGTTATTGAAATAATTAATTATACTAACAATTTTCCTAATATTGAATCAACCCTGCATTCCTGAGATAAATCCTGCTTGGTCATAGTGATGACTTGTAATTGTTTTGCTAAGATTTTATTTAAGATTTTGGCATCTATATTTATCAGGGAGAAAGGTCTATAATTTTCTTTCTGTTTTAACACTTCCTTATTCAGGTATCAGTACCATATTGGCGTCATAGAAAGAGTTATGCAGAGTTCCATCCTCACCTATTTTTCCAAAGAGTTTATATAGAATTGGAACTAGCTGTTCCTTAAATGTTTGATAGAATTCACTTGTGAATACATCTGACCCTGGAGATTTTTTCCTTAGGTAGTTCAATAATGGCTTGTTGAATTTCTTTTTTCTGAGATAGATTTATTTAGGTTTTTAATTTCTTTTTCATATAATCTGGGCAAATTATATTTTTTGTAACTATTCATCAATTTCACTTAGATTGTCAAATTTATTGGCATAGAGTTGGGCAAAATAATTCCAAATTATTACTTTAATTTCCTCTTCATTAGTGCTAAGTCCACTTTTTTCATTTATGATACTAGTAATTTTGTTTTCTTCTTTTTTTTAATCAAATTGACCAGAGGTTTATCAATTTTATTTTTTTTCATAAAACCAGCTCTTGGTTTTACTTATTATTTCAATAGATTTTTTGCTTTTGATTTTTATTAATTTCTCCTTTAAGTTTTAGATTTTCTAATTTGGTATTTAATTGGGGGGGGTTTTAATTTGTTTAGAAAAAAACAATCCTGCTTGATTCTTTTAGTTGCATATTTAGTTCATTGATTTCTTCTTTCTTTAAATTATTCATGTAAGCATTTAAAGATATAATATATCCCCTGACAATCACCTTGAATGTATCCTACAGATATGTTGTTTCATTATTGTCGTTATCTAGGATGAAATAATTGATTCTTTCTATAAATTGTTGCTTGATCCACTCATTTTTTATAAGTGAGGTTATTTAATTTCCAAGTAGTTCCGGTTTGATATCTCCCTGGCCTAATATTGCATATGATTTTTATTGCATTATAATCTGAGAAAGATGTATTCACTATTTCTGCCTTTCTGCAATTGATCATCAGGTTTTTATGCCCTAATACATGGTCAGTTTTTGAGTAAGTGCCATGTACAGTAGAAAAAAGTATATTTCTTTCTATCCTTATTCAATTTCCTCCATAAGTCTATCATATCTAGGTTTTCTAAAAATCTATTTACCTCCTTAACTTCCTTCTTGTTTATTTTATGATAAGATTTATCTAAATCTGAGAGTGGGAGGTTGAGGTCTCCCACTAGTAGAGTTTTGCAGTCTATGTCTTCCTATAGCTCTTTCAACTCCTCCTCTAAGAACTTGGATGCTATACCATTGGGTGTATACTTATTTAGTATTGAAATTACTTTATTGTCTATGGTACCTTTTGGGAGGATAAAGTTTCCTTCCTTATCTCTTTTAATGCTATCTATTTTTGCAGCTGTTTTGTCTGAGATAAGGATTGCTACCCCTGCTTTTTTCACTTCACCTGAAGCAAAATATATTTTGCTCCAAGCTTTTACCTTTACTCCATATGTATCTCTCTGCTTCAAAAAAGTTTCTTGAAAATAGAATATTGTAGGATTCTGGTTTTTAATCCAATCTGCTATTCTCTTATATTTTAAGGGAGAGTTCATACCATTCACATTCAAAGTTATAATTACTCATTCTTTATTGCCTTCCATGCTATCTTCCCTCTGTTTGTATTTTTCCCCTTTTTTCCTTTTATCCATTTCCCAGTATTTTGTTTCTTAATACAGCCACCTTCTGTATGTTTGTCCTCCTATATCAACTTTTCTCTCTTTCTTTCCCCTTCCCCTTTCCCCTTCTTCCTTCTGTTAGTTCCCCTTTTTCTCCCCCTCCCCTCCCCTTCCCTCTTCTCTTTTTTAATACTTGAAAGGTAAGACAAATTTCTTAGATTAACTTAGTGTGTATAAGTTAACTTTAAGCCATGTCTGATGAGATGAAGATTCACTTAGTTCTCACCTTCTTCCTTCCCCTCTATTACAACAGGTCCTTTGTACCTCTTAATGTAATGAGATTTACCCCATTCAGTCCCCTCCATCCTTCCTGTTCCTTACTGTCCCCCCTTTTTTTAAGGAGGTATTGTTTTTAAATCATTCTATCTGAGTCACAGAAAAGTCATGTGTCCATTCCTTCTAGCTAAGTATATTTTGTCTAATAGAGTTAAATTTTCAATAGTTATGAGACTCTTTCTCCAAGGTGGGGATATAGCCAGTTTCATCTTATTGGAACAGCTTTTCTTTACCCTTTTTTTTACCTTTTCATGTGTCTCTTGTCTCTTGAGCCTCCTATTTGATGTCCAAATTTTCTATTTATCTCTGGTCTTTACATCAGGAAGTGTTGGAAGCCACCCATTTCATTAAATGCCCATCTTTTCCCCAGAAGAAAAAGCTAAGCTTTGTGGGATAGTGAATTCTTTGCTGCATTCCAAGCTCTATTGCTCTTTGGAATATCTTACTCCAGACTCTTTGATCCCTTACTGTTGATGCAGCTAGGTCCTGCATAATCCTTACTGCAGCTCCTTGGTTATTTAAATTATTTCTTTTTTTTAGGTTTTTGCAAGGCAAACAGGGTTAAGTGACTTGCCCAAGGCCACACAGCTAGGTAATTATTTAGTGTCTGAGGCCGGATTTGAACCCAGGTACTACTGACTCCAGGGCCAGTGCTTTATCCACTACACCACCTAGTCACCCCATTTAAAGTATTTCTTTCTGTCTGCTTGCAGGATTTTCTCTTTTATCTGATAGTTCTGAAATTTGGGGGGGGGGGCATTTACCATTCATTCTGGATAGAATGCTCCAGAAAAAGTATGGAGCTCAGGCCCCCAGCCCTGGACTGATTTCCAGGGGTGCTCTGTAACTCCACTGGGGCTCACCAGAGCTCCTCTGCTCCTCTGCCAAAGATTCCATGCCTAAAATAAGTCCTTGGACCTGCCACTCACCAAATTCTCTACAACTGAGGCCAGTTCTCTGGTTTCCCTCAGCTACTGTCCCCTGCACTGGCCCTCTGTTCTCCACTCCTGGTTCACCCACAGTCCCCTGAGACAGAACTTATTGGTAGGTGTTGTTCTTCTAGCTTCTCTTTCTGGGTTTTATCAATCAAATTTCTGTCAAGATGTTTCTTTCATATTATTTTTGAGAGAAACTAATAAGCACTTAACACAGTGCCTGTCTTCTCTCTACCATCTTGGCTGGAAGGGCTCATTTTTACTTCTTAAAAATAATGCAATCATGACTATTAGGGGAAATTAAAGATGAAACTGGGTCTAAAATAAAGCAAATTATGGGCAAATAATCTGTCAAAAATGTATACACATTTTTTAGCTTGGCTGCTCACTTAGGTATTGTTTTTATAATAAAATGGGGAGGGAGGGGGGAAACTAAATTTGGAAATTTTTATATAGGTTTATAAGATTATTACATTTTTTTCCTCTTTACACATCTCTTAATTAGAAGAGCTACAAAGGAAAGTTATAATATATTGAAAGACACCATGATTAATGTATTCACTGATTAGCATAGCAAATAAATACTGAAAGGAATAGTTAACCAATTTCTAGGATGAAATAGAGAGTATAATAGTAATAGTTGAGGAACTCAATATTCTTCTTTTGAATGAATCCAAAGAAAGCTAAATAAGAAAGGACTTGAAGACTGCACTAGAATTTTAGAAAAACTAGATATGATACAGCTCTTGTTAATGCTTAATGGGAATCAAATAAAGTATACATATTTTTCAGTTGTTAAGTTTAACTTCACCAAAAAAACCCCCCCACATATTTGATGATGAATTGAGAAAACCAGAAACTTTAAATACATCCTTTGATGAACTAAAAGAAATAAAAAAACTACATTGAATAAAGGACAGTTAAAGAAAGGATTATACTAAATAAGACACTAACTTTATTTCAAAGAATTAATGGATTAAAGAATAAATCATTAAAAAGTCATTTCATGAAAGAAAATGGCAAATGAAATAATGCGCCAAAATGTTTGGAATGCAATTAAAGTAGTTCTTCAGGGAAAATTTCTAGCATTAAACATTAAACAATTCACTAAACAAGATAACCATTAACAAAGTAAAGAAAGTACAGAGCAATGAAACCAGTCATTCAATTAGGAAACAAGAATCGGAACTAGAAAATGAAAAAAAAATTAAAATTATAAAATAAAAATTCTGAAAAATTCAAGAAAAGATTAAGAAAATTAAAATAAAATATTGTTGAATTGATAAATAAAATTAACAACTTTTTGGGGGGTGATAAACCTAGTTTGATTTTTTTTTGCAAGGCAATGGGGTTAAGTGGCTTGCCTAAGGTCACACAACCAGGTAATTATTGTCTGAGGCAAGATTTGAACTCAGGTATTCCTGATTCCAGGGCCAGTGCTCTACCCACTTTGCCACCTAGCCTCCCCTAGTTTGACTTTTTTTAAAAGAGAGCCATATTTTCAGTATCATGAATTTTGAATAAGGTTTCAAAACAAATGAAATAAAAGAAATTATTGGAAACTAATTTCCCCTAATCCATGCCAACAAAGCTGGCAAGGAAACTAAATATCTATGAAAGTATAAAGACTTAGATTAACAAAATAAAAAAATAATAATTATAATTAGCATTTATATAGTGCTTTACCTTTTATGAGTGCTTTACATGTATTATCTCATTTGATCTCCATAGGGAGAAAGGAAGGAATAAGTATTCATATAACACTATGGATTAGGCATAGTGTGCATTTTACAAATATTATCTCATTTGATCCTCAAAACAACCCTGGGAAATTAGTGCTATTGTTATTCTCATTTTGCAACCAAGGAAACTGAGGTACACAGAAGTCAAGTGACATAGTTAGGACGACGCAGCTAGGAACTATCTGATGTCATATTTGTATTGGTCTTCCTGAACTCAAGTCCTCTATCTGCAATGCCAGATAGCTGCCTCTGCACAGAAACACTATAAATTGGTGATAATCCTATCAAAAGTAAACAGAGGCTGGCAGTAGTTAATTGGCATCCCTAGTGTCAAACAATTAATGAGTATCTGAGGCAAACTTTGGACTCAGGTTTGTTTTACCTGCAAGTCCAGTATTCTATCCACATCATATTTAAGTTGCTTAGAAAGTTTAACTAAGACAATTTCAAAAATTAAAACTAAAACAAAAATTAGGTCCTAAAAATGACCTTTGAAACAGGGGAAACAGGATTAAATGGATCTATGAGTGAATTCTATCAATTATGGGAAAACAATTCAATAGAAAAATTGTACCAAATGACTTCTGTGAAATAAACCAGCAAGAGAAAGAGAAATAAAAATATAGACTAACATGTCTAATGAATATTGACACCCCCAAAATATTAAATAAATATCAGAGGCTACAGCAAGACATCAAAAAGAATATATACTATGACTATATAAGATTTATAACAAAGTCAGAGATAGTTCATTATTAAGAAAACTATACACATGATAGGCTTTATTAATAAGAAAAATAACAAAAAGCATATGACTATCATATGTAGAAAATTCTTTTTGACAAAATGCAACTGCCAATTCTGGACATATAAATATTACATCCTACAAATAAATTAACTTTTCCTTAATCTGTTAGATTTTTGTGTATATTTATATTGAGCACTGAGGAAAATCAACTCAACTTTTTGGTAATGTTATATTTTAATTAATATCAGCTCATAATGAATCATAATATTTCAGTCACCTAGATATCTCACAAGGATTTTATGATGTGATCAAATCATTAACATTTATTTAACAGACTAGCAGTTTCTTTCTCAGAATTACATGCTGTTTTTCATATTAATTTCATCTCACTCTCGTTCATGCATTTAGAGAATAATTCGATGTCTCTGTTTCTTCTCTTCTTTACTATTGTTTTTAAAAGAAAAAATCTGCAGATTAAATGACAGAGACATGGATAATCCTTAACCTAAAAACAAGATCTTAAAATTTACATGAACACTGCCACCAGGTAGGTCAGTTCATTAGGGCCTGATGTGGATGTTCTGTGACTTTTGATGCAATTTAATATTATATTTACCTGAATTTTTGTTCTGAGGCTTTTCAAGCAGAGTTTTAAAACCTAATAAATACTCCATAGACAATATAGTCTTTGTTCTGATGAAATTTTATAAAATATAGAGTAAGTGCATCTTTGTTCTAAATGGCTTTGCCAACCTAGTGTACTTTTTGATACCTAAATTTTATATCTTCCCTGGTCTTTCATGAATATAATGATGATGAGTAAGCAGAAAATTCTAGGTCTGATTTTTTTTGTTAATGTAGCACCTGCAGCAAATAATAATGCCCTACATTTGGCTAAGTCAGTTAACTGCAGCCAGTTTAGTTTTCTTCCTTCTGATCAAACTATCCAAAGGATAGTTGCTAAATAATGCTTGAATTTATGTATCTTTGGTATGTTTGCTTCTGATATTGACAAATTGTTCTATGACATTGTAACTCATTAACCTTTATAGTAATGTGAATTAGAGTTGACTCCATTTTGAGGCAGCTAGGGGCTGGACCTGAAATCAGGAAAATCTCAATTTTAATCTAGTTCCAAGAATTAGTTTTGTGACTCTTGGTCATACTTTGATGTCTATTTGCCTCAGTTTGCTCACTTATAAAATGGGGATAATGATGATTGTATATTTCCAAGGGCTGTTGTGATATATAAATCCTAATTATTGTAATAATATCTTTTTAAATAAAAATTGCAATATCAGTGGATTCTAATTAAGTTCTATGTTCAAAGCTAAAGAAAGACAAAAATGAAAAAGGATCAAATCTGAGGAGCAGTCTTTATACTAGGATGATACAATATGTAAATGAACAAGAAATATAAAGTTATACAAAGAAACTTCAAGAGAAATAATGATAAAAAGTGGGAGGGGGTTGAATCAGGAGATTTTTTGGTTGAAGAGGCACTTAAGCTTAGTGGTGGAAGATAGGAAAGAGTACATTCCAGACACAGGGATCAAGGGAGATGGAATGTTGTATGGGGGGAACAAACTATATAACAAATACACGTACATATACATGGATGGAGAGACAGACACAGAGACAAGACAGAGACACAGATACAGAAAGTCGGAGACGGAGATACAGAGAGACAGAGACATTGAGAGAAACAGAAGGATGGTATTAGTCACAATATAGAGTAGAGCTTTAAATTCTAAATTTTAATCCAGAACTCACTGGAAAATATCCATGATACACTGGATTTAGATTTGGAAGGGACTTCAAAGTTCTGAGTGCAAAAGATCACATTGCAGAAAGAAAAGTTGGAATTCAAACCATAGCCATCTGATTCTAGATTCTTCATACTTTGCAACATATTATACTCTTCTCCAATACAGCTGGCGTGATATATCTGCAATTCTCATTTATCTCTTTTCATAGCTAGTATGAGTAACAGTTCTCTTGATTTAAGAAATCTGAATTCCTTGTCTTAGAAATTTAATATCTTAATATCTTTGTCTTAGTTTCTTAATTTATCAAAATACTGACTTATGTTACTTATTTCACGTCTAAAAATGTGAAAAAATGTGAATTACTATTGTTATTTTTGCTCTCACCATTATTTCAGTATTGCACAGGGTTTTGGATTTTAAAGACCTTTGAACAAGTTGCTTTCATTTTTTTAGTTCTAAGGAGTCTTTATCTAATGAATTAAGGGGAAAAACCCTGCTTAATGCAACTGAATATAACACTATTAGCATATAAATTCATTCCTTTTCTCTCAGCACACTGACAGTATCCATATATCTAATAACAGATGGCCTTATTTAGTAGCTGTGTGACAATAAACAAGTCACTTAACCCTGTTTGCTTTGTTTTCCTCATTTATAAAATGATTTGGAAAAAAGAAATGGCAAACCACTGCAATACTTTTGTCAAAAATCACAAATAGAGTCATTAAGAGTCAGACATGACCGAAAAAAACACTGAGCAGGGACAAAAATGATGTGCAACTTGTCCCCATATGATTTTGATACTTTTTTCCTAAGCTCTCTTTGGAAATTATTTTGTTTCACATATCTTAGAAATCTTTGCTACTTAATTTGGTAAAGACTAAGAATTTTTTTTTACGTTGTGATATGTTGTTCAAACTTTTTCCTTTGCACATATGCAAATCTTCTATAATCTTCCTGTGCAGTAATTTTAGCAAGTCATTTCTGCCATGGTAGTATTTTATTTTTATCTTTGAGAATATTAGATCTGCTTCATTTCTTCTTTACCATGGCAGTAGCTTGTTGTATATAGGCCCTTAAAGACTTTTTTTCTTTTTCTGTTATTATGGAAAAATGAATTCATTAATGATTACTCTAGTAAATATCAATCATTTGGATTTACTATGTTCTGACATAGTTGATTTACCAGTTGAATTTTTCTTTTAAATTAAAAAAAAAGTTGAGTAGTTGTTTAAAATCCTGTTCTAAGAATGTTCATTTTCTTTTAAGAAATTATTGGAGACTTTGGCATTCCTTTTTCCATCCATTTGATCATTAGGTAGCACTTCTATGAGGAATGGTAAAGGTTCTTAACAGATTGTCATCAATCAATGTAGAAGCCATTGACTACTCACCTGAAGTTGAAGTCAATCCAATCCAAGCTAAAGTTCCAAATGAGGAAGAGGTTTTAAATGTCATTAGGCTCCTTTCAAGTTACAAAGCACCTGGTGTTGATTCTATCCCAGCTGATATTTACAAGGTGAAGGGTCCTTGCTCATCCAAAAATGGACTGAAATTTTCCAGCTTACATGACATGAAGAGGTAGGTTATCCCCCAAGAATTCAAGAAGGCCCTCATTGTCCATATCTATAAAAGTAAAGGGAATAGATTGCCCTGTGACAATCACAGGAGTATCTCTTTTTTAGTCATTTCTGTAAGATTCTTGCCAGAGTCCTTCTCAATAGGCTAATTCTTCACCTGTAAGATGCTCACCTCCCTAAAAGTCAGTATGACTTCAGAAAGGATGGAGGAATAGTCGATATGGTATTTGCTTCCTAACAACTCCAGGAAAAATGCCAGGAGCAGAACAGAGGTCTGAGTACAACATTTGTAGATCTGATCAAGGCCTTTGATACCATCAGTCATGAGGGCTTATGGAAATTTATGTCAAAATTTGGTTGGCCAGAGTTTATCAGTGCTGTATATCAGTGTCATGATGGCTTACTTTCCCAGGTTCTGCAGAGTGGATGATGCACTTGAGATTTCCCAGTCACCAATGGGGTAAAACAAGGATGTGTCCTTGTTCCCATAATTTTTAGCATGATGTTTTTAGCCATGTTATCAAAAGCCTTCACCAAGGATGAACATGGCCTCAAGGTCAGCTACTGTACTGATGGCAAATTCTTTAACCTAAAAAGGCTACAAGCCAAGACCAAAGTGAAGGGAGTGCTGGTGCATGATTTTCTGTTTTCAGATGATTGTGTACTCAGTGCAGCCTCTACTGAGATGGACATGGGTTGATTCTCTGCAGCTTGTGCTAATTTTGGTCTAACAATCAACACCAAGAAAACACACACTACCCCATCCATATGTGGAACCATAGATTACAGCAAATGGAGAAGTTTTGATTACTGTGGAGAAATTCACTTACCTTGGCAGTGTCCTTTACAGGGAGGTACACATTGACAATGAGGTTGACACACACATTGTAAGAACTAGTTCAGTATTTGTGAGGCCCCACAAGAAAGTGTGGGAGAGAAGAGGTATCAGACTGACTACCAAAGTAAAGGTCTAAAGAGTCTCTGTGCTATCCTCATTGTCGTATGCCTATGCAACCTGAACCATTTACCAGTGCTTTGTCAGGAAACTGAATTGCTTCCATTAGGAAGTCTGAGGTCCTTTCTCAAGCTAAACTGCCTAGCATGTCAATATAACTACAGAGAGTGCACTTATGATGGGCTGGCTATATTGTTCAATGCCAGGTATATGCTTGACAAAAAGACTATTTTATGGAGAATTTACCCAGGGCAAGAGCTCACAAAGGGGTCAGAAGTGATACTGGAACACATGAAGTTCTCTCTTAAGAACTTTAGAATTGATTGTACAGCATGGGAGACACTGGCACAGAATGGCTGAGCGTGGTGTGCCCTCATCAGTGAGGGTTCTGCACTCTATAAGGAAAGCATAATTGAAGCAACTCAAATGGAACTATTTTTTCCTTGACCTGTGGTAGAGCATTTTGCATTTGTATTATTGGGCTGATCAGCCACAGTCAGATACACTGTAATTTGTTTCAAGCATAATGATGTCATTTTGGTCTTCTTCAATAACAAAGGACAAGAATCAGCCTAACCACCAGGCAACACTTCTGGAATTTGTATTGCTTAGAGTTTCAATGTCCTCAGGAATTTCAGCTTAAATAACTCTTTGATTTCCATCCATTTCATCTAATTTGAACTTCAAAATGAAGTTATTTCTTACAATTTCCCTATTCTGATCTGTAATCCATTATTGAGAAACTTTAAGCTGAGAATGTCATTGACAAAAAATTAGAATGAATTCTCTGTGTATAACTATTCAGATGTTTCTAATTTTATTGTGATATAGTACTTATGCTTACTAAAAGCATTCATATTTTTATTCTATTTCATAGAATAAATAAATAAATAAATAAATAAATAAATAAAATTTCATTTCTGACTCATTAGGAGTCAGCACCATATGCATTAAAGCATTTCCAGCAGGTAGGTTATTCATATTTTCTGTTTGTTTTGGTGTCTCTTGTTTTTCTGGGCTACCAGGACTACTAAAGCAGCTGCTGCTCCTAAGCACCCAAACTGTGTGATCATGTAAAAACCATATGAAAATCACCAGGTTACTTATGATGACTGCCTAGAGAAATTAGAGTCCTTCCTGTCTCCTTGTCAAATGGTGTGTTGTTTGTAGTTTAAGAACATGAGAACATGGAGAAATGCCAATTGCAGCATTCTCCTCTGTGTCAAACTGATCATCATGACTAATCAGCATACAGGATCAGTTATGCCATGCCTTCTAACTTTTGGGATCATAGGAGCCAACTCTTCACATTGGCTGTGGTACTACCCCAACTGATAATTTGATTGGAGCCCAAAAGATCGGCATTTCTACATTCCTTTTAGACCTCCTCAGCTGCCATAATGATTTCAGGACAAAGATGTTCCTCACTTTTATATGACTCTGGTTGGCACTTCTTTCTAGGAAATTGTCTTCTAAAGATAAAAATATGGAGAACAGATTGGAATTTTATGATGTTAACAATGGTGATTATAATAATCATCTCTATCTTCCCACATCAAAAGCCTTCTTTATTTGTTATTTCTGATGGTGAGAATTTGAGGATTTTAGAAGTAGCCTGTCTATAGCAGGTGTTTTGTCCTGCAACAACATTCCATCATTATTGTTAAAATCCTCTTATTAATGCAATACTAATACCTAAAGAAGGATTTTGCTAAAGGGCAGATAGAATAGCCTTGGAGTATTTGTGGTCAAGTTAAATGACAATGCACAGGTATCTAGAGTAGATCAGATGAAAGGCTCCCTAGTTCTGAAGGCAAAGGGTTAGGATGGATTGTATAGTAGTGTTAATATTTTTTTATTGGAATGGTTACAGTAGATCCACCTGCTTGTGCAGTTGGTGAAAACATATCATGTATGTCCTTTGGGAGAAAAGAGAACTAAAGGTGTAAAGCACTCACAATTGGGAAAGTTGCCTTGAAGGTTGAATTAGAACACAGCCTTTGGATTCCTTCCGAAGAATATGAGAATGAGGGAGGAAGCATTGAATCAGTAGAGAGATAAAGGAAGTAAACACTGGTGGGAAATTTGGGAGATATCTTTTGTATGTTCTTTTCCTCTGAGGCCCCAACACCAATGAAGTCAGGGAAACATGGTGACCTGTAGTGGAGAACAAGAGTGGTCAGGCTCCCTGGAATGCTTGCTTCTGTTATGCCCTCTTCATTCCTTGCTCTGTTATTTTTATTTTCATTCTGGCATTTATGGTTGTTAGTAATTTCATCTTCTCCATAGTACTCTGATCAATAACTGCTTTATTGACTGAGTAAATGTGAACAATATTGTTTATTGACCTGTAGTTTTTAAATCTTGGAAGGATCTTTTCCCATTGAAGGACAAAGGGAATGTGGTTCCCAATTTCACAAACTTTTTGAATATATGGACAGCCATGGGAAAACTAGTGAAGCTGGACCAATCAAAACCATAGGAATCTCCAACTTAAACCTCCAAATTTAGAAACTTGACTAAGTCAGGGCTTAAGCATGAAACTGTTAGCCAGCTTGAGTGCTATCCATATTTTACCTAAGAGAATTTGATCAAATATTGTCAGTCCAAAGGCATTGTGGTGACAGTCTACAATTTCCTTGATTCCCCAGAATAGCTGTGAGCCAAGTCAAAAGAGTCTTCTCTTTTGAGTGAGGATCCAGGCCATTGCAGCAAAGCACCAAAAAAACTACAGCACAGATTCTGATCATGTTCCAAATCCAGAGAAAAGATGGTTATGATCCACAAGTTGGTCACCCTATCACAAACTGTTGAGAAATTTAAGATGTTTGATTTTGACTGACAAGGAGATGTTGACTATATTTCTCTTCAACTACAACTGGGAAGTCTGTGCCTTGGTCAATGCTGTTTTTTACAAACCTTACCCCTTCAATCCCCCATTTTGAAAATCTGACTAACTGCTGCCCAATGTCTAGATGACAGTCTTCTTGATGCTTCTATATTCTTGGCAGGAATATATGGTCATTCTTCATTGCATTGGTCAACCATATCTCTGTCCTGAAGAGTTGGATCAACCACTGAATATCATCATCAGATCTCAGTTTGATCAAGTAACTCGTGGATTCTCCTTTCTGCCCAGTTAAAAGGAGTATAGAATGACCACCCCTTCCCAAATGGACCCTGTAAATGGACCATATGGTTGTCTTTCTTTCAGTAACAAATAGGGTTTATAACTTCAAGCAGAAGAAATCTAACTTATTGTTTTAAATTTAAAACAAATCTTTAATGTTAAAAAGAAATAGAAAAACACCTTATTTTTATGAGAAGTATCTGGAAATTACTGAATATTTTGACTCAACATTTTCCCTTCCAACCACCATCATCCATATGTTTGTCTACACTTACGAACCTAGAGAGGATGCTAAACATAAGGTCAGGTGAAAACCAAGAGATACCATCCTGAGAACTTTAATCAAAAAGGTTGCTCTCAATGCATCAGGACACATCGATCTGACCTTAATATTTTTTGAATAATTGTGCAAGACAGAATTGATTCTCACATTAAGAAACACACCCTACACCCATCTGAGCTCAGTTGAGGCCTGCCAAGAATGTTTGTTTGCCATCATAGATAAATGGCTTTAAGTCTTCAGTCTGTGTCTATATCAGCTGCTAATGAATTCCACAATTTTCGTTTCCCAGTGACTGCTATGTTATTTACAGAACAGCTCATGAGAAGGGTGGGAGGTCGGACCAATGAGTTTTCAACACATTTATGATGAAGAGTTTAATGAGGATTTTATTTTAAATGAGCTTTGGTGATACACAGCATTATGATTTGGATATGTCATGGCTAGATTCCATCAGAATCAGCAAATTAGGAGATTGTTTCCATGTTAACATGTCTGTTCTGAAACTAAGAGTGTTTGTTTAATTGATGACTTCTGTTCTCATTAGAGACTGTTAGCATGTTCATCAAAGTGGTATTCAAGAACTTAGTGAGTCTGGCAAAGTGACAAATTTTGCTTGTACTTGCTCTTTTGTTCTCAGAGATAATTTTTTAAAACACAGTTTTGATGAGTTAATAGCTTATGGTGAGAATAACAGATGTTGATTAACAACAACAAAAATTATTAGTTTAACAGCAGAAAGGCCAGCAATCTATTAACCTGTTGATTGCAACTAAACAATAGATGGTAAATAGAAATTAGAATCATTAGATGCTATTAACTGAAACTCAAAGAGGACAAATAATGTGCTATCAGATAACAAATGTATGACCAGAATTTTAAATCAAATGTTTAATCTTTTCAAAAGATGTTTCAGTTTAATATACAGACAAAAGCACAGATACTAGATGCAAGTCTTCACTGTGAAATTGGTTAGTTGTGTGACTTGAGAAAGTCACTTTACTTTTCTGAATTTGGTTTCTTTCTATATAAAATAAGGAAATTAGAGAAGATAATCTCTAATAGTCTTCCCAATTTTAACCTTCTATTATTGTTTCCTCTCATAATTTCCTTTACCTATAATTGACTCCTGATGAGAATGAATTATTTGGTAAAAATATTTAAAGGCAAGATTCTTCTTGAAAAGAAAATGTTTCTACATTTTTCACCTGAATCAAAAAAATAAAAGTAATTTGTGTTACCCAACAAATGCCATCAATGAGACTATAAGAAACTTTCCTCTACTGCACCACACCTGACTAGTACAACTCAAAAGGGTTCAGGGAATACATATCTCAATTGCCTGGAATACTTAAATATCCCCAGGCCATTATTCTGTGGTTTGAGGATACATTATGTGATTGGTAACCACATGTAGAAATCAGAGCTATAGTAAGAATGGGGTAAATGGGACTTTGCCAGGCAGTGCTAATAGGGAAAAAGCCTGGGAGCACATTTTCTCTTTATGAAAAATACTGTCCTTTTCCTTGGTCTTCTAACCCTCCACCAATGTTGCTGTAGCTACTCCTAATCTAGTGCTCCCATGTACTCAACTATGGTTCCATGGTATCCTTGGCCCTGTCCCCTGACACAGTTACAACTTCTGATATAAAATATAGATGAATTTTCCTCATTGTGTCTAACTTAGGCAGGTATTAAACTAAGTTTTCACCATTTTCCAGGCATCTTATATAAGGATGGGAGGAGATGGGCCAAAAATGTACCTATAACGGGAAGAAGTCAATATTGGATTAAAAGAGTCTCTACATCTAAGAAATTTAGGGTCATAAAAAAAGCTTATAGATCACATAGGATTACCAACACTTATTTTGAAGATGAGAGAACTAAGGCCTAGGTTTAATGACTTACCTATGTCACATAGCTAGGTCACACAGGACCTCTATCTTTCCATGCAGGATTCTTGCTACCATTCCATTATGACATCTCACCAGATGTTGATCATAGAGTAAACTGTAATGAGAGAAAGTATGGTATAGTAAATAGTACACTGAACTTCATTGGAGTCAGGAAGACCTGAATTCAAATCCCATTTTAGAGATTGTTAACTGTGTGACTATGAGTCACATAGCCTCAACCTCTCAATCTCTTAACCTACCTGTATCTCAATTTCATCTGCAAAATTATGGGGTTAGATTTGATGCTTCTAAGGTCCTGTTCACAGCTGTAAACCTGTCATTATCATATTGTGATATTTTATCAATAGCAGAAATCTGTGATATGTTAATGGTTTTGGAGTCTAATATCACTTCCCCATTAACCTCCAACTATTTTTAATGGAAAACTTTTTTGAGTCCTGTGTCCATATTTAAATTCACCTGGAGAATATTATGCATAATGGAAGTATAGAGAGTCCCCAAAGTCTTAAAGTATTAAAGCTTAGGATTTTGAGGGCACCTTGGATTTTGTCATTTTTTAAAAAAAGTTTTATTTTCAAATAACAGTCATAATGAGCTAATGATATTTCACCTAAAACAAACCATCTGAGGTATGGGTTTTAAGATACTCTAGGATTCCCTTCTTTTTGGACTAAATCTTTTGGGAAATTGGTATTAGTTTTCAGGCTTCTCAGTAGTTCACTTCCTTCTTATTTACATTGCATATGTGGGTAGAGGAAAGAGAGATTATAATGTTCTTGTGAAACTGGAGCCAGTAAAATTCGGTTTCAAAAGGAAGGTAACTATTATCAGAAACAAATTCTTCCTGAGTTCTTAGAAAATCTTGGCCAAGTGAATTGTATAAGAAAAGATGCAAAGCTCTTATTAATGTCTAGTTGATGAAGGGTGAAACTGGACTCTATAGCTAGCAACGTAATCCAAGACACATATAATGAAACTAGCAATCAATCAATAAGCAGTTACCAAATACCTGCTATGTATCAGGTAGCATTCTGGTGCCAAGACTCCAAAGACAAAAATTAATCAAGAAGTCCCTGCCCTGAAGAACAGGACTTCCTATGGATAATGATGCTTGCTTGTATGGTATTTTGATATAATACAGAGCATTGAACTTGAAGCCAGGAGGATCTGGGTTTGGATTCTGACTGATATTTATTAACTGCATGACAATGAACATTTAATTCTTTGAGGCTAGGTGTCTGGAACATCTTACTTCAAAGGATTGTTGTGAGAATCAAATTAAATCATATCTATTTGTAATCTTTATTGTAGTATATTAAACTCTGCTTGGGAGATGTTTCCATGCAAGGGCAATCTATGATCCCCTTAGATACTCAAATAACTCTTCCATATATATGTGTGTTATAGCTTTATAGCTAAATTTTCACCTGTGGAAGTTTTCATACCCATGAATCTGATAAATATTAGGGAATTAACTGGTCTCATCCCGCATAAGGATTACAACTGCTGGGGCAGTCCAGCTAAGTGTAGGACCCTTCTCTTATTATAGATGTGAATTTTCTGGTTTTGTTCCTCTGCATGTGGAGTGTTATTTTTCTATTGTAAACCTACTCTGATGGCATTCTAGAAAAAAGTCTTACTTTCAAGGACAGCTGAGTCAAGAGAATCAACATAGCCAACTTGTTCATTCATTGAGATAAGTTATCTCTACTCACCTCTAGTCAGACAATGAGCTGAGAACTAAGGCCAACCCACAAACAGAAAAGAGGAATTTATGGTCCAGGAGGAGGAGGAGGAGGAAGCTTTCTCACAAAAGTATCAACATTCTGTCCATTTTTCTGGCCATTATAGACTCATTGTAATGATAGGGGCTTTAGGGATGATGGCATTCTATTCCCCACAGTGCCTATGCCTAACATAGTGTTGTAAGTAGTGACTAGAAAAGTCAGAAATATCTGAGTTCAAATCCTACCTCAGACATTTACTAGTCATATAGCCATTTCTACATCTGGAAATACCTAATAAAATCAAATGAAATCATATATGAAAAGTGCTTATTTAAATACTAGCTATCAGCAGCAGTGGTAGGCCAAAATCAGTTTGTTAACACTGACTGAAGGGAAAATGTCAAAGAAACTATAAGAGACCATATTAAGAAATATCAGTGTGATGTATGATATAATCTGAAAATAATGGGGAAATACAACAAACAGTTATATATTCATTAGATGTCCTAGGATTTCTAAAGTGTCACAAGGAGATAATTCAACAGATAAGCCTGGGTTTCAGAAAGATGAAGTATTTTCCTATTTGTGGGACCTAGATGGATAGTAGCAGTTGTGGGCAATAGCTCCAACTGAGGTTTCAGAAATGAGGTGGTCTGTGGTATGCGTTGGCTGCTCCAGCACATTTCTTGTCTGGGATGTCAGAGTTATATGACTAGTTTTTGAGTTCAAACCTCAGGGCATTTACACACTCACTGATTCCCACACTTTTGATTTTTGGAATGGCCTCTATGATGACAAGAGGATTTTCCACTCTCAGTTTCTAATTCCTACTTAAGGTCACAAAAGTGAAATTAGCTCTCAGGAAAAGCAACCTCTACATTTGAAGTCAACATCAGAAAGGGAGGGGGGGATACTGGGGGAGGTTTCAGGGAGAGGTCTTCAAGACTTAGATTTGAGATCAGATACTTGTATCCTTGAAACTAATAATTCAATTCTTGCTTATTCCATTGGTTAGATTTTTTTTTCCAGAGAAATAGCCCATCAATCTTCTGTTAAAAGCCACACTTACTCTAATATTGAAGACCACCAAGCTCCAGTTGCCTTAAGTGCTCCAACCCTGTTGTTTTCTACTTCCTTTCACATATAATAATCATGACTCCCATGACCTGTGTGTCAGCTCCTTCCGACATAGACCTCAGATCACCAACCACAGAAGCTGAAACCAAACCACTCTCAGTTGTATTTCCCATTACTCCCAGATTAAATCACATTGCTATTTCTTGAGCTTATGTTTCCTTCAATATTTAGCTACTTTTCATTTCCACAATGTTGTTCAGGTAATTTTATATCTCTTTTTTAGGTCCCTAATTCTTTGTCCTTTCCTGCTGCTACATCTCTTTTACTCCAGAAAATCCCCATGGACTGAAATTATGAATTGATCATTTTTTTCAATTCCAGATGCATTTTAAGAACTGGCTCTTTTTGTGTGAATCTTAGAGTCTATTTGGTGATTTAACATAGACTGTGATCAAGCAATGTCCTCCTTGTTTCTTTTCTTCAATCTGAGATAATGAAAAATGATAATCATTTCCCATCCCTCACAATTACCTCTAAATTTGAGGAGGTTCAACAGTTTTGATAATACCCCCAAATGAAACTGAATTCAATACAATAAATAATTTATACATGTCACTTTGCAAAGCACTGTGTTAAAGAATTGTGAAATAAGAATGTGAGACATTCAAGGGTGAGGTTATACATGACTCCTGCCTTCATGTAGCTTATTCTCTAAGGGGAATAGAGAAATTAAAATTATAAGGAAGCTTGGAAGTCATTTTTATAGATGTGGCCCAGGTTTCCCTCCTTATCTAATATTTCATTTAAAAAAACACTCAAATGTATTTCTCATGTATTATTTTATTTTTCATGTTTTGTATAATTGTATTTGTAGTTATATGTTATATCATATTCTAACTTTAGAATCAGAAAGAACTAGATTTATATATTTAAATTAGAAGAAATCTTAGGAGCCATTCAGTCCAATATCTTCAGTTTCTGAACAAAGTAGGCCCCACAGAGGTTGTGATATGTCCAAAGTCACCCAAATAGTAAATGATGAAGGCTAGATTTGAACCCAAGTCATTGGATTTCAAAATTATAAACTGCCCTTCACAAACTAGCCCAAGTTATTCATTTTACAGACAAGGAAACTGAAACTGAGAGAGGGGATTTGTCTTTTCCATGCTAATTATCAGAGATGAGAATTGTTTTCTAAGCCTTCTATTCCTGCCACTATTCTACCAGTTATCTAAGGTTTAGTCCTATGCTACCAGGGTGTTCTTGTTTCAATTTACTAACTTCTCAAATAAATGAAGAGAAAGGGGAGGAAAATGGCATGAGAAAGGGTTGGAAAAGGAAGTATAGTTTAGATATTGAATATAGAGCAGAAGAGTTTGGACTTTACTTGAGAAGCAAGAGATGCCCCCAAAGATTTTTTTAATAAGAGTTACAAAAGGAAAATTAGGTTGGGAGTACTGCAAAGGACAAATTGGAATAGGAATAGAATGAAAGTAGGAAGATCTGTTAGGAAACTATGACCATAGTCCAAGCACAGACTATCTATAATAGGGTGGTGGCAAGGGGAATAGAATGGATTGAGTAATGTAAGAGATTTTGTAGAGGTAAAAATGAACAGGACTTAGTTACTGTTTGGATAGGAGAGTTGAAGGAAACGAGGTTACTCAAATATCATATTAATGCTTCAAACATAAGGAAATGACAGAAAATGAAATCATAAAGAGGGTGAGTAGAATGTATGCTCTAGGATAAGAGAATGAATTTGTCTTGGACATAAAAGTTGAGGTATTCATGGACCATTCAGATGAAACCATCTTGTAATTAACTGGAAATGTGAGTCTGGAGCACAGAATAGATTTGAGAGTTAATCAATCAACCTTTATTAAACACCTATTATGTCCAGAGTCATCTGAATATAGATGCTAGGCATGGAAGTAAATGAGATAAATCAGTGGAGAGAGTGTAGTTGAGAGAGAAGGAAAAAGGTTCAAGGATAGATCTTGTGTAAGTATTCACTATAAGGGAGTGGGAAAAGAAAGAAGAGAGGAAAAGAGATTGGAAGGTGTGAGTATACTCAATAGAGAGCTGTGTTCAAAATCCTTTATCATTTCCCAAATATAGTCAATCCTGTTATAAAATCTTTTGGCTATCAGCATTAATCTGATATTAATTGAATGAATTTATATGAATCTAAATTCATTCATAATAGTTCCTATTAATAAAGTAGCAACAGGGACAACAAGGTGGTTTGGTGGATGGAGCGCCACCATGGAGTCAGGAAGACCTGAGTTCAAATGGTGACCTCAGACATTTGACACACTAGTGTGACCCTGAGCAAGTCACTTAACCCTTATTGCCTCTCCAAAAAGAGAGAGTGAGACAGAGAGAATAAGAGAGAATAACAACATTAATAATGTTTTCATTGCACTTTACAATTTGAAAAAGACATATGTTAGCTCAGTTGACACTCCTAACAACCCTTAACAATGAAAATATGTCTCGGGATTATTGTGAGACTCAAATGATGTATATGTCTTTTGCAAATCTTATGGTACCAAGAGCCACCGTCATCATCATCATTATCATCACTATTATCGTTAATGTCTTCTATAAATATTTTTATAATGAAAATAGTTATTTGATAGAATATTTACATTTTTTTTTGCTATACTTTGTAAATTTAGGCTTTGCTATATTGTTATTCCTTAAAGTGAGGTAGTCGTATCTTGGGGAAGACCACTATAAATTATTATAATATTTATTATTTTGGGCAACTAATAAAGTATAAATTATTTATATGCATATGTATTTATATGCTATGTATTTTTATTTTCCTGATGACTTATTAACTGTATGCAGCATTGAAAGATTGATTTGAAATTTTATTTACTCTTGGAATAAGAAAATGAGGGTTCTGCTATGCTAGATTGGGGAGTTATACTTGTCTAAGTACAATAGAATTGAGTTTTCACCAGTAACATGAATCAAATCGCATGAAGAATGTATAGAAATCCAAACACCCCTAACAAGACATTTTTGCTTGTCAGGAAGCAGACTCTAAGCTAGAATTGTGTGAGACACTGGATACGCCAACTTAGATTGGTTGGACTAATATTGCCCATGGGGCTTCCAGTCCAGTTGGAAGGATCAACAAAAGAAACAATAAAGCATTTTTTATTAGCCTTGAAGTCAGTATGAGCTGGGAGATTTCTTTTACTTTTTAAGGAAGGACCCACCCGACAAATATTTCATAAATTAGTTCTCTGAATCCATGCTTCCCCAGAAGAAAGAAAAAAAATTTCCCAAACTCTAGATAAAAAGGGCAACAGGAAAGTATAAGAAGGTGTTGGTTGTCTCATTAACATTTGAACCAGATGATTTTGGAGCACTTTTGTTGGTGTCAGAGGTCTGGACTTAAGTGATAAATAGTGAATTCTAAAATGCATTTGTTGGAAGTTGTAGAGCAGAGGAGGAAATGGAGGTATTTTTATAATTTAGTGTTTCACTTTATATCTGAGAAGCTCCCACAAGCTGCAACATTCAATTCATGAAACTGAGATGTAAAATTGTAGAACTGATATATTGTGGAAGAACTGGCTTTCTCAGCAGTCTGATTGATTTCAGTGTCTAAACCAGAATGTACAAAGTCATTCGAAACTGGACTGACTTGAAATTGCTATCACCTTCCATGAGGTTAACATCTTTCTGACTACCTTTCTTTTGCAATTCTTACTACATAAGCTTGGATATTTTATCCAAAAATTTATAAAAGAAAAAAATATTTAAGGACAAAGTTTGGAATTTTTCTATGGGTTGTTTTTCTATTAGCTTACAGAGGAAATATTTGCCTCCCTGAGCTTCATCTTCCCCATCTGTATTAGAGGAAGTTTATTATTCAAAGTGATGCTGTGAGGCTTATCCAGTGAAAATGATGGAGAAAAGATGGACTGTATGAATTAAGAGATGCACTATATGAATTACAGATTAGATCTCATAGAATGAGAAATAGGAGACCAGAAGGCCATACTGCTGGACTGATCAATTCAAATTATTTGGAAAGTGAAAGGACTAGTAAGGAATAAATAACTAAGGGTGTTTTTTTTTTTTTTGTTTTTTTTTTTTACAAGGCAAGGGGTGGGGGGTTAAGTGGCGTGCCCAAGGCCACAAAGCTAGGTAATTATTAAGTGTCTGAGACTGGATTTCAACCCAGGTACTCCTGACTCCAGTGCTTTATACACTGCACCACCTAGCCACCCCCTCTAAAGGTGGTTTTCTTCAGATCTGTATTTACATTACTTTTAAGAATGATCAGATGCCATGTCTGATGTCAGCAGCATGATATCAGGGAAAAGATTTGAATTTAAAGTCAAATCACTTAAGGACAAATACTGCCTCTACTAGTGAGACTTTTATCAAGTTAATTACTAAATTTTTTTCACCTGTAAAATGAAGAGATTGAACTAGATGATTGCTAAAATCCTTTAACTCTGGTTCTGTGATAATCAGTCACTAAATCAACCAGAGTTTATTAAATGCCTTTTATATGACAGACATTCTGCTAAGTATTGGAAGTATAAAGAAAGCAAAATATAAACAAAGCTCAAGGAGCTCACTGCTCCTTGAAGGAGAAACCTATCTACATACAGGATATTTACAAGGTAAATTGAGGATAAGGCAGTGAGGGAAGGCAATAAGACTAAGGATTGGGAAGGATTCTTGAGAAGGTGGTAGCTAAGACTTGAAGGAGGTAGAGATGATTAGGGAGAGAGAATGGGACTATAGCCAGTAAAAAAAGGTTGTCAGGAATTAGAGATCAGAGGTGCTTCCTAAATTCTTATTGATTGATTGACTGCCTTCAAAGACAAGATACTTTCAATTTGATAGAGGAGTCAGAAGATAGAAAGAAGGAGAGAACATATGATGTGAATACCAAGAAGGTGAAGAGCAAAGGAGAGACTAGAAAGATTTTTAGGAACTTTGAGGAGGGAAAGTCGAGGGGAATGGCATTAGAGACTACTTGGAGGAGGTAAAACTTCATAAAGATATGAATTCCAAAATAGAAAGGTGAGATGGGAATGTTTTTTGAGACTGAGATGGATAGTTTGCAGGAATGGACAGTGGCTTTTAATAAGGAGAGAGGGGGTTCTACATGGTACTTGGAATTCAAATCCCAAGTAGTGATCGTTTTACTTTTTAAATTATGGCCTACATTTGCAGACTCCAAAAAAGATTGTTCACTCCCTTTTCTAACTCCCAAGAGGAATAAGTGACTCTAGACAACTGGACAGTGGATAAATTAGAACTTGGAAATGTGGAGCCAAGTTCTGAGCTGAGCTAAGCAGCTGAGTTCACTTCATGAACTGAGCCAGAACAAATACGCCAGCAGCATGATCCTGCCTGTACTCCCTGGACTCAGCAAGGGAAAGACAAAGGTTCTACACTGGGAAACCAGGACACCCTTTTCCCTGGGTATGAGTAATTGATCCAAAGCTAGCACCTGCCTAGTGCAAGGATTGTTGGAGGTTTTAATGAATTCAATTTTCTTACTTAATAAAAGCTCTATTTGATAACCCAAAGAGAAAGGAGTCCCCATCTCAGCACCTGACTGATACTTGGGAAACTGGCTCAGAGCCCATAATCATGAGGCCAAATGTTTGCTTTCTAATCACAAACCATTTCCCGGGGCCTCCAAATGAAGATGGATGGAAAACTGCAAATAGGTCCATATGGCAAAAATCAGAGTCTGAAGAATTGGTGCTTCACATTGATCTCAAAGATGAGAAACAGTGAAGATAAATGACTGCTGGTCTGTTTTGAAAGCAATTTAGGAACCAAACTATCTTTACCCAAAATAAAGCAAAAAAGCTAACAGATAGCCAACTCTTGCCATTAAGTGTGTATTTCTTGCTCTCTCAAAGTTGAGAATCCCTGGCTTTGGGCAACACTTTCCCCTTAAAGCATGAAAGAGTACCCAGAAAATTAATCAGTTGTTTATCTTTTAGTAACAAAACCTATTATCTTCTCAGTACCTTAAGATTTATAAAATATTCTACTTGTCATACTGTCCACGTGGTCACTCCACATAGGTCTGTGAGGTAGAAATCTAATAATGGACTTTTTGTTGTCATTTCTATTTTGTATGGAAGGAAACTGTGTCTCCTGGAGAGGATGCCCAAGGTCTCACACAGCTGAGCCAATGTTAGAGGTGGAATATATTTTAAACCTGGGTCTCTTGTCTCCAAGACTGTTATGTATCACATAGCCTTAGATTTGTTAATTCATGCCTTACCAGATATCATGCCTGAACTGGTTGAGTTCTCGGCCTTGGCCTGGTATGTGGACAGAGGGCACTGTGACGACCAAGTATATTTGGAAACTTTTGGGATGCTTTATTTTTTCAAGCTTTTTATCACCAAGAAATTGAGGCAAGTTTTACCCAGACAACCTGAAATGTCTGACATCTTGATCTCTTTCTTAGGGAAAAAGATATTTTAAAAAACCTCCCTCTCCCTCCCAAGAAAGATAATTTGTTCTTACAAATCATTTTACAAGAAGTTATTTTTGTCTGTAGATACTAGAGTGGTCTATTTGGAAAACTTTCCATTTTATAGATCCATAAATAACTTTATAGTTTAGGATCACTGAATCCAAGAGTTGGAAGGGACCTTAAAGATTCATCCTTCTCCTCAACTTACAGATGAGGAAGGGGAACCTCAGAGAGCTCCATTTATCTCTTTCTGTTCTATAGACTTCTCAGTTATTCTTTCTTTCCCTTTTTCTTCAAACCCACTTATTCTATCCCATTGCCTCAACCAATCCTGTTGCTATAGTCAAAGGAACTTGAAATTTCAAAGAATGTCTAAGACAGTGTATAGGCAACTGCCAGAATTCCTGCCGAGTATACTTTTCAGCTGGTACTCACATAGCCCAGTTTAGCATCTCACAGATGACTTTCTCTAGACCAGAACATATAGAAAGACAGGCCATCTTTTAATATATCCTTCAAAATATAGAAGGAGCTTAGGTATGCCTTCATAATGTCATAAGTTCTATCTATTCATAAGCTTGAGACAATTACAAATCCAAAAAATTAAGAAAGAAAGGTAGCAAGGGGTGGCTAGGTGGCGCAGTTGGATAGGGTTTGGGCCCTGGAGTCAGGAGTACCTGAGTTCAAATCCTACCTCAGACACTTAATAATTACCTAGCTATGTGGCTTTGGGCAAGCCACTTAACCCCACTACCTTGGAAAAAAATATAATAATAAAATAAAATAAAAAAGAAAGAAAGGTAGCAGTACTTAGTGCTTCTTTTGGGATTTTTGTAGGTTAGTAGATGGTATAGTAGATAGGCTGCTAGATTTTGAGTTGGAAAGGTTTGAGTTCAAATCCTAGCATACACTTAATTGTATGATCTAAAGAAAATTGTTTTAGCTTTCCACTAAAATAACACCTACTTCACAGAGTTGTTTTGAGGATCAAGTAGAGAATGTTCTAAACCTCCAAGTACTTCATAAATATTAGTTATTTTTATTTTTTTGCTAATGCAATAAATATACTTTTAAAATTAATGTTACAGCAATACATTTGTCATGCCCTGATTTTTCTTGATGTATAGTAACATCCTATATTCGAGATAATCTCATTAAAGAAAAATCAAAAATCTTTAAAAGATAATAGGGAAAATATCTAAGCATGTAGAATTGTGGTTGCAAATTCAACTTGAGTTTCTAATGACATTACTGGTCATCTGACTCATATGTCTTTCTATGCAAATATTTTTGGATACCATTTGTACTTGTAGAAAACAGTCACCATGTTTAACAGAGCAGGAGTGAGTAAGAATTGTGAGAGATTGACACTTGCCATGGAAAGTCTCTTGGGAACTACTGCCCCAGTGCCAAGCTAGTGGCTTGAAACTAAGGAAGCTTTGGAAAATATTACTGAGCAGGATAGTAGCCAGGAAACACACGGAGATTTGTAGAGATTACTGTAGGCCAGAAAGTGGAAGTGGGAGTGAATTCAATTTAAAGATATAATCACACCATCAGACTTCTTTCTTCCTTTCCACCCCCCTTCTTTTTTGACAAACTGGATTACTGTTTGTCAAATCCATAGATTACAGCATTAAAAGGAAGTCTACAGGATTGAGGAAGGAGCCAAAGACTGGAAAAAGAATCTCAACCATCCATGCTGCATACTAGAATATTAATAGAATAGACAGATGAATTTTTCAAATCTCCTTTTAAAAAGTTATTATTCTATTCTATTCATGAGGTTTCATGAACTCTATTAGTTGTTTGACCTTGCTGAGGGACAGGATGGTTTGAATCCTTTCTAATACAGAACGATCTGAAATCATGGATGTACCTCAAGTGTTTTGACTTCATAACTGTCCATTTGGAAACACTGATTTTATTCAGTTTCTTTACCAACCAAAATCAGCTCATTCATAGGAAAAGAGAGGCAAACACAGATAATGTGCATTTACTGAATGTACCAAGTCCCTTTGTCCCCATGAGTAGAGGTTTCCAAATTCTCTTCACACTAGTACGGGACTATAGTGCACTCAGAGCCATAACTAGGATTGGGAGACTGGGTGGGGTTCGCCCCTAAGTGTTAAAATCTAGAACACCCTGCAGCCCTTTTAAATTTTTCAGCAGATAGAAACTAAGGTTTTAATTATTTTGTTAGAAATACTTTGACAAAAATAGTTATTTAAATAGGAAATTGTCATGTAATGTGATACTTCCCTCTTTTTATTAGTGTTCATACCTCTATAGAACTTTTCTTTTGCAGCCTCCATAGAAGTTTCCTTGGTCTCTGTCCACAGGACAATACTGTCACCCAGTCTCAGGGTATTGTCCTGAGACCTTCTCCCTACAGATCCTTATGTCTACATCTATAGTTTCACCATGAAGTTTTGCTATCCCTCAATTATATTTGCTCTAAGAAATTACATGTGAGTGAATCTTTGTTCTTGCATCAAGTATACTTTTTTTGATTTTTTCCTCAGATTCCTGGATTCCCAGTTAAGATTTTACTAGTCCTACTTAGTCCTTTCTTCTAAATCCACATAACAGTTGTCTAGATGGCACAGTGTATAGAGTAGTGGACCTTTAGTCTACAGGATCTTAGTACCAATACTGTCTCAGACACTTACTAGCTGTGTGACCCTGGGCAAATTACCTAATTTCTGTCTCCCTCAGTTCCCTCAACTATCAAATGGATTAACTTCCAAGATTGTTGACAGGAAAAATGAGATGATGTTTGTAAAGTACTTTGCAAATTAAAGTTTTTAAAGTGCCAAATTAAATTAAAATAAAATGCTACATAGCTACTAATTGTTATTGTTACTAGTATTGCTGTTGTGATTATATGACTAATTTTCCATTTACCATGTTTTCTATACTTTAACCACCAGGGACATTTTACTGCCTATGGCAACTTCAGTAAAGCAGAATTCTGTTCAGTGTATTTGTTCAGTTCAATTGAACCTCTGCTGTAAGTTTAGGACATTACAGAAAAAGAATAAGATGAGGACTCTTTAACCATTAGAGCTGCTAAGTGGTACAGTGAATAGAGTGTTGGTGTTAAAATCTGGAAGACTAGACTTAGCTGTGTCGCTCAACTTTGTATCTTAGTTTCCTTACCTAAGTACAAGGATAATAGTGCCTACCTCCCAGAGCTAATATGAAGATCTGATGGGATAATAGTTGTAAAGCACCTGCCATATAGTAAATGTTTTTGTTTTGTTTAGTTATGTCTGACTCTTTGTGACCACATTTGGGGTTTTCTTAGCAAAGATACTAAAGTGGTTTACCATTTCCTTCTCCAGTTCAATTTACAGATGAGGAAACTGAGGCAAACGGGACTAAGTAATTTGCCCAGGATCATACAATTAGTGTCTGAAGCCAGGTTTGAACTTTGGAAGATAATGAGACCTGACTTCAGGATCAGCACTTTATTAATTATACCACCTAGATGTCTTAATGTTTTTAGCAATTCTTGGTATCAAAGCTGAAATTATTGACTTAAAATGAAATCCTTTTTATAATTTTTAGATTTAATTTATTTCAATAGCAAATCCTAAGTTATAAGTAAGATATAGGATAAAGAATTCAAAAAAGAATTCAGTAGGGGAAATTAAATATATATACAGGAAACCAGATTTTAATAGGAATAGAATTAAAATATCTTAAGCATGTAAGAGAATGGTAGAGAGTTTTGAGTAAAAAATCATAAAAGCACACAGATAATTGCCTGAGTGCACTGACACACTTGGGCAGTGCTCTATACTGATGGACAAGTATTCATGTTTTGGTTGTTTGACTGTGGTCCTTTATCCTTGAAGAGGATCAAAAATGACACTACCATGTTAGTCAACTTGCAGTGTGTCCAACTCTGGCTGGTCAAAAGGATCAAACTCCAAATTCTCTACCACTGGAGGAGGACAAATAGTCCACATGAACATTTGGGATAGAGATGTCTCTAAATTTTCACTTTTCACTTTTCTTTTGAACTTTTGTAATTCTACTTTGCTCATAGAACATGTATCTTCTTGGATATGAATACACCTTGTTGGGTGATCGTATAACCGGGATCTCCCATGTCATGAAACCAATTCAAAGATTCCTCGGAGAGAGAGAGAGAGAGAGAGAGAGAGAGAGAGAGAGAGAGAGAGAGAGCTACAATATTCTAGGATTCCTGTTAGACACCAAAAACACAATGACAAAAGTTGGAATAACCTCTTCCATCAAAGAAGTTTGATTCTAGAGAGAGGAGATCATAGACAAATAAAAAAGATAAGATCATGGCCAGAAAAAAGTCAGATGATTATGTATGTGAAATATAGACATGTTTTCATTAATGTAGGTAACTCCCTCTACTAGCCATGCCATGACCTGTATATAAATTAGGAGAGAAATCCTATAGGGTTGCCTCGAATGACTTTCTCAAGGTCAAACATCTTGAGTTTTGATTGTAAGCCCAGTGCACTATCCATAGATGGCATATTGATTTAATTAAATAATTGAATCAGAAAGAGGAATAAAAATGACATTAAAATTTTTTAAAGTATTCCTTTATTCTTTTAAAAACTTTTTTATTTATGGAATAAAACAAATATTTTCCATAAAATATTTTAATAAAAAAGGTGATTGCAAATGAAACTGCAACTCTATTATGTATAACTTGCTATTCCTTTTAAATCTGCAACACACAATTATCATGTAAATTTATTTTTTATTCTTCCCTTCATTACATCCCCCACCCAAGAGAGCTTTTCTCACCCTGAAAGCTTGGTGGGGGAGAATGCCATGCTACTTATAAGAGACTAATACTGGCAAGTAGTTAGTAAAAGTGAGATAAGGGTGCCCCCCTTCTTTCTTCTAATCTCTATGGTGTAGTTAAATCAGATTGCTCCATTCTTTAGACAATCTAGAGGAAACATATTTGTATGTACACCCTGGAGAACATTATTTATTTAAGCCTGGCCGCCACAGCAACATAATAGTCTTAATAAGGTACCCAAATTCCTATAATAAAAATGAAACAATAAACACATAGAAATATGAGGAAGAAATGACACCCATTTAATGCATCAAGACTGATGAATGATATGATGGCTGCCTATTCAACTTAGTCGTTTTACACATGATTGAAGCTTTATTTAGTCTAATGAAATGTGCTTCCTGAATATTGCATCTGAGTGACCGAGAGTACAATAGAAAGTATTATGTGATTTGACTTACATCATCCTCATCTCGAGTCATTGTGATAGAATGTGAAGCTTTTTTAAGTTAGTATAGCTACTCTTTCCCTAGTGATTGCCTACCATCTTGCCCCTAGCCTTTGCAATTAATTTTCCATTTTAAACGTCGAGATCACCATCTTTAACAATTAATAATATATGTTAGTTTTGAGAAAACTATAACTATTCAGAGTGCTTGACTTGCAATCCCACTAGCAGTTATATATAATAATAATGATAATAGTAACTAACATATCTAGCAATTAAAGTGTCAAGAACTGAGTTAAATGCTTTACAATTACTATCTTATTCTACAACATCCTTGAGAGGTAGATGCTATTATTATCATTATGATACAAATAGGGAAATTGAGACAAACAGGTTTAATAACTTGCCCAGGGTTACACAGCTACTAAGTATCTGAGGTTACATCTGAATTCCAGCATTCCTCACTTCAGATTCAATGCTATATCCATTGTATCACCTAGCTGCCTCGAAAAAGCACTGAGGACACCTTAAATTGATTCACCTGAATAAAGACTCCTCTGCCTGAGTTGCCCTTCATGATCCGTTAACCAAATATCAGAGCTTGCTGTTCCTTGTGGCTATCTCGTGATGACAAAAACCTGAGTCATAAGTTCTCTGAACCAATCATGTCTTAAGGACAAATTCAATACTATTTAAGGAAAAACTAACCTGATTCTCATGGGGACAGTGGGGAGTGCAGATGATAAGGAAGATTAGGATATCACCCCCTCCACAGCTACACAACAATATAAATGAGGATAATAAAACACAGATAAAACTCAATGATCGATACAGAATACAGATGGCTAATAATGAAACACATACCCTGTATCTAGAAAAACAGTGGACTATGGGTATAGTGTTGTATACTTTTCAGTAGTAAAATCATGGATGAAATAGATCAGGGCCATTGAATACAATCCCTTTCTTTTACAATTTAGGAAATGGAGGCACAGGGTCATTTAATCATTGTCTGAGGCAATATTTGAACCCAGTACTTGTTTTCTTTTTTCTTTTTTTTTTCTTTTTTGCAAGGCATTGGGGTTAAGTGACTTGCCCAAGGTCACACAGCTAGGTAATTTTTAAATGTCTGAGGTCAGACTTGAACTCAGGTCATCCTGACTCCAGGGCCAGTGCTCTAATTACTGCACCATTAGCTGCCCCTTGAAGCTAGAACTTTTTGATTACATTGTGTTCTCTATTATTGTGTGATATACTAGATGGGAGATTAGAAAGGATCTTAGACAGCATTCAAGTCAACATCCAAACCAACTCCCCCCCTTTTATAAATGAGGAAACTGAGACCTTATCCCTAGAGGTCAAGTGAGTTGCCCAAAGTTATATAGGCAGGAAATGGTAGAGAATGGATTTAAACTCAGATTTCCTGACTAAGAGGGCAGGTAGGTGTAAGGATAGATAGGTGGCCAGGCCTGAGTCAGGAAGACTCAAGCTCAAATTTTATCACAGGTACTGGTCAAGTTACTTAATTTTGCCTCAGTTTCTAGATCTATAAAATGAACTGGTGAAGGATATGGCAAACTACCCTAGCTTTGCCAAGAAATTAAACACAAATGAAAAATGACCAAATAATCCAAACTAAAACAAGACTTCTTTTCACTAAGTCTCTTTTGAGTAGTTTTGTTAAATGCTATTTTTTGTTGTTGTTCTAAGAGAGGGACTCAAGAGGAGGGAATTATATGAATTAAATGATTATTTGAAAGTGATTATGATTTTAAAAAATTTAAATCTATTAATAAAACAAAGCCTTCCCAAGTTTTTTCAAAGAAAGTCACTGAAATTACCAAACATTTTGACAACTTCTTTCCCTCTCTCCCAAATATCCCTCCCTGAAGCCTTCTGTGGTCAGTAGGAACCATTACCCTGGGGTTTTGAGGAGTCAAACTCACAAAGCAAGTCATCAACAGTTACTAATGCATAACTCAGCCCACTGAGTAGAATCCCACAGGAAAATGTGTCAAGAAAGCAACACCTCCTCTTCTCAGGGCATGTGATTTCCCAGTAATAAACTTACGATCTTGTCAACTACTAGGAAAGGGGGTTTGGTTTTCCCTGCCTCTTGCTATATCCTGTAAATGGACACATGAACATATAAACAAAGTGATTCCTTAATCTGAAATCTGCCCTACCAAAGCAGTACACAAGTTTTGGAATAAGGATTCAGGATCCTCTAGATGGGTTCCTGGGGCAGTTTGCACTATGCATAGGTTGACTTTCTTTGGGGTGAGGGAGTCCTAAAGCTTCAATGAAGGTTATAATTGACAGAAGGTGTTATGAAACAATCTCATTCCCTTAATTAATCAAGTCCTCCCTAGAGTTCTTCAAATTATCTTACCTCTTAGGGTTTCTCTGAAACATTTATGTTGTTTGTCAAATAGATATCCTTCGGGATGAGCATTTTTCTATTTTCCACCCTCCCATAAAGGAATCCTAGGACTTTGTACTTTCTGGAAGCCCAGCTTGGTCTTTCTTTTTTATGTCTTTTTCCCCAACAGCATCTCTGTGGGTCTAAAAAATTTAGGCTATGAGTAACTGATGTATTTGTCAGTCTGATAGCTTACAAGGAAGTGGAGCAGATAATAACCAGGGATACCTTGGGTTATTACAATGTCCTGACCCCTGGGTATAGGATCTGGGTATGATAATATTTAGCATCAATAGGGAACTTAGAGATCATCCTTTTGAAGATGAAAATCTGAAGCTGAGTGACTTATCTCAAGTCACACAAATGGCAAATAGTTGGCATAGGCTGATCTTTCATCCTTCCATTCCAGCTCCAAGCACAATTCCTTGTTCAAATAGGTTCTTAATAATGGTTCTTTAATTAAATTGTCATTGTAATAATGAGCAGTTAGATGGTATAGTGGATAGAATAACAGGCTTAGAGTCAGGAAGACTCATCTTTTCTGAGGTCACATTAGCCATGTGTCCCTGGGCAAGTCACTTAATCCTGTTTGCTTCAGTTTCCTCATCTGTAAAATGAGCTGAAGAAGGCAAAGGTAAACCACTAGAATATCTTTTCCAATAAAATTCCAAATGGGGTCATGAAGAGTGGCACATGGCTGAAAAGCAACAACAATCCAAATAGTAAAATAGGATTGTAGGTAAAGGTACAATCTATGAGCCTCATGAGAAAGTGATTTGCAATGTGTTTGAAGTTACTGGTTTTACAAAAAAAAAGCAATTTTTTTATTAACTTTTTTGGGGGGAGTGGGGGAAGGAATGGAATTCATTCCTTACAGAGATATGGTTTCTCTGGTTCAGCTTTGCCTGAGGCAGTCTAAGGGTGTAATTCTACTCTCTTGTCCTTACTTGCTCAGTTAGGGTCTTACTCTTGCAAATTAGTTTATTAACCTGAAAAGTGGGAATGGTTCTTCATGATTTATCCCCAAAAAAGGTTGTGGTCAGGGCTGAGGAGACAGGACTTAGTGGTTGAGAGATGGTTTGCCTTAGTAGACAATGGAATTTGGATTTGACTTCAACTTTAGGCACTTCCTTATTAGCTGAGAGGAAAGTCTTCATCTCTGTGACATACTCTTCTTGAATAACATTGTTAATAATGACCACCTCCTTAGAATTATTATGAGAAAAGTGCAATGGAAACATGAGTTATTGTATTAGAATTGCCATGGCTATCAGGTTGACAGGAAGTCATTATTTAATTATTGCATTGACAAAGCAAATAATCTGAAAGAAAAGGGTCTTCCTGACAAGCTGATACATTTGAGTTTGTGGAGTTTTGGTATTCAACCTGTTGACCATTGAATTCATAGAGTCTGAGATAGTTCAGTTCATTAAAACATTAGTCAATTCTCTGGGCTTTAAGTAGAGCAGATCTGGGCCCTTTGCCTCTTCAGGCTCAATAAATTCTTATTGGTTCACTTGCTAGGTAAAGTGATTGATTACTGAAACAGCCAGATCTACCAGATTGTCAATGAGGCAACATGGTCTACCAAAGTAAAACCATATCAATCAGTTCCAACTGAATTTTGAGATGATATCTTTTCATTTGCTACTAATAACTCAATATTTAACATCAAGTTGAACATACTGATTACCTATCACTTACCCTTACTTGAGGTTGACTTGAGATTAACCCTCTAGATCAGAACTCTAGGAAAGAGGTGTCAAACATATCATATCTGAGCTCCTATGTAACACTAAGTTATTCTAATACTTCAAACATCAGATCTTCTTCTATAAAATGAACTAGATAAACCCTAGGGATCCTTCTAGCCCCAAAGTTAATATTATGATTTTCAACATAGTTGCCTTGTTTCTTTGACTAATTTTTTGTCTTTCTATAATTTATTTAAAGACACTTCCATGTCTGAATGTAGTTACTAGGGACATTATTTAGAAACTTGGTGTCAAAAGATTTGTGGGTGGTTATGTTTGGGGAGTGGCAGAAAACACAGAAATTATTGTTTTGTCTGCTGTCTATAGACACCCAGATGTCCTTTCAAAATTTAAGTATGTAGGGGAATGTTCATTCTCTTTGCTCAGTGTGATTCCATCATGGAGTGTCTTTAAAAAACAGAGTGATATCAGGAGAGAATGATAAATGAGGGTGTATATAAAGGGTTCCCGCATTGCTCTAAATCAACTGTACAGTGAATGAATTTGCCATGTTGAAAAACACATGGGAAAGGGGCCTTCTGTTTATTTTTTTTCTACCCCTTATTAATTTACTACAACCACAGCCATGTGCTGCAGTTCCTGTCTGGGAAGAGTGGCTGGCCGGGTCGTGTTGTGACTTAGTCCAACCAGTGATCCAAAAGCAGCTAGAAAACCCCAAGAAATTATGAAGCCCTCATAAAAGAATCACAGAATGATGTTCTTCAAACCACTAGAAAAGTGAAGAGTCCATTCTGGCCGAGTTATTGTGCTTCTTGTGATGTGTTAACAGCTGTGATGAAGGATGTAGCAATTGTGGATCAGAGAGGGAATGTGTGCTATGAAAGTTCAGGATTTGTAGATGACAGTATTTGCAATGTGTTCTGAGGGAATTTTTTTTAAATAGTACTCTTGATATATCTTTACCACCAACTCAAAAGAACAGTTCTTGAGTCCTGCTTTGAAAAATAATAGACATTCAATAAAATATATAAAATAGACTACTCAACAAATCTCAACTTTGCATTCTCCATGGTCCTAAATACAACTTTATCAGCATTGATGAATATGTTTTTAGAGATGATCCAGATAAAATTAGCACTTTCATTTTGAAAGAGGAGGAAGAGGAGATTAAAATTCCCAATTTTTGTCATGACATCCAGCTGAACATGGAGAATGGAAAGTACAACCTTAAAGACATTAAAAAAAATAACTTTAATGTTCCTATCAATGTTTGATAGCAGGTTATATTGATTTGATAGGAATTCTCAATCTCTTTTTGTGTCATGGATCCCTTAGACTATCTGGTGAACCCTATATGGATTTCTTTTCAGAATGATTTTTTTAAATGTATAAAGTAAAAATACATAGAATTATAAATAAAACAACTTATATTGAAATAGAAGATGTATTTTTTCTATCCAAGGTCATGGACCCTATGAAATCTATCTATAGACCCAGGTTAAGAAACCCTGGATTAGGTTTTGTAACATACTGTTTCTTGAATGAAAGTGACGCAAGGAAGGCAGGAAGACGCCAAATCCATTTTTATGTTTTTCTACAACCTTTACCACTTCTCATTATGGTCAACCAACTCTCATCCCACTCATCATCCTTGTTTTGGGGGACTTGTCAGTTTTTCCATTTCCTGGTCACTTAAGTAGGTACATTCATTTATTAAGCTTTCCATAGGTCTTCTAGCAACTCCAGAAAATAGTCATAAAATATGGCCAATCCTTCATATGATATATATTAGTAATATTAAAGTCAATACTAAGTATTTAGAATGTTAATTTCAACACAATATACACACAAATATAAATGGCTTCTGAAATTTTTGAATGTAAAATAGATAAGTTTATAATATACACATGTGCAAACACACACACGCACACACACACACACACAAACACAAATTTACTGTATAACTCTGACATCTCTCCAATTAAATTAAAAGCTGAGAGACCATTTTCTTTATCTTTTATATTGCTTTGTGTAGTGGGCACTCAGTAAATACTTTCTAGCTATACAATAAAATGGACTTCCCCTCTTTTATAATATAATCCAAAATAGCACTTTTCAAGCCATACTTACATTTATATTTTTCTTATGCATATTTTTAGGCTTTTGTACACCCATCACCTACCGTGGACCTTTTCCTTTATAAATTACTAATGAATGTTTGTACTTGTGTACTACAACATAGTTTAGTTTTGTACTCTGAAGATACAAGTTTGAATATTGATTCTAATGTTTTCAACTTATATGACCTTGAATTAGTTACAACTTCTCTGGGCCTCAGAGAAGGCCCATTAGTTGAATTTAAAACTCCTTTCTATGACCAAGCCATGACTTTAAGAGTGTATATTGTTGAATTGCTTCAAAATATGCACCTACCTCACTGATTTATAATTTAAGTTTTGTTAATTTTGTCATGAACTTTGTATCTACTTTGTATCTAAATCCTTCTTTCCTTCCTTCTTTTTTCCTTCCTTCCTTCCTTCTTTCCTCCCTTAGTCCTTCTATCTGGCTGTCTCTCCTCCTTTTTCCCCCTCTGTCCTTCCTTCTATTCCTGTCGTTCCTTCCTTCCTTCCTTCCTTCCTCACTCCCTCCCTCTCCCCATCTCATGCAAGCTGAAGTTCAGTGGTCATCCATGGACGTGATTCCATAACTAATCTATGTTGTTGTTATTATTGTTTCTGACTGCTCTAATTCACTCCTCCTTAAATAAGAATGTCTTTTGACCTTCCATGCTTGGGGTCTTCCTTACCTTGGTGATACACTTTGTGGGAGTGTAGCTCAAAATTTCAAAAATGAAGCAATCTACCAACCTTAGCTTCTCCAGCTACAGGGACTACAGATGTTACCATAAGGCTCAGTTTTCCAGGAAAGAGAAAGAAAGGAGAGAGAGAGAGAGAGAGAGAGAGAGAGAGAGAGAGAGAGAGAGAGAGAGAGAGAGAGAGAGAGAGAGAGAACAAGAAAGAAAAAGGATGGGTAGGAGGGAGAGAAGAAGGAAGAAACAAACAAAAGAAACTAGAGATAAACATTTCATCTCTTTATATCTCTTTTATCTCCTTGACTCTGATATAGATTCTGTTTTCTATAATCTTTGATAGAGAGGATGGCACAAGATGATTAAGAGTAAAATCATAATCACAAAATATAAAATAATCTGTTTATCTAAGCAGTTAATTTGTTTTCATTTTTAGCAGGGTTAAAGCAACTTTTGGTTAGCTAGCCTTGAATGTTTTTCTCTACTTTATTTAATTTTAGTGTTAAATTGAGTCAAATGTTATGCTAACTGATTGGAGAATATGAACAGTGAGGTCTTTTCATTTATCAAGTCAGAGAAATGCATTTCAAATACATGAGTTGTTGACTTCATCTCTGAATTAATGCTCTGAACCATGACCGATATTCATTTAATGCCTGCACTATACACAAGTCACTTCTTTCTAAAACAAAAATCCAGAAAAAAAGATCATATCATCACAGAGAGAAGCACACCTCAGATAGATTAGTATCACTATAACAAAGGAATTTTGGGGAAATGTATAGGACTGTATATACAGTTCATGAAAAGTGATATGTTTTTTGTAGCTCTAAAATTTAAAGAGAAGCAGCAATAATAATCCCCATGGTGGTAAAGGAGGTAAGATGACAGGTCTTAAAATTTCTAATTTTGGTCTCACTATTAGTGTGTTATGTGACCTTGGGCATGTCAAGTTGCTTTAGAGACAGGACTCCGTTTTCTTCATTTACAAAAGTGGGTTTCAAATATCAGACTTCAAAAACCAGATATTTAGAAAGTATTGTCAATGTCCTTTTCCACTTCTAAGCTGAATGCAAATTGAGATATCACACTATAGAAAACACAATTATCAATGCTCACAATTAGGGACCTTTAGATCACTTTCTACATCTCAGCTCTGTCCTCTAATTCCATTCTGAAATCATATGGAAAATTCAGCAAGCAAGTGCCATGCCCTTTGGCATCTGACAGATGGCACATATAAAGTAGGTGACTTTCAGGGCTGTGGCAACTCCAAGTGTCTTCTAGCCTCTTAGTAACAAAAATGACTGCTTGATGGTAATGGGTCCTGAAAATTTTATATCACATTTTCTTCCTCAGCAGTTCCTTTAAAAACCTACTTTGTTTAGAAAGATCTGCATTGGGATCAAATGAAGTAACTTAAGAAAACCACTTTGCAAACCTTAAAATCAGATACATAGATAGATGGATAGATAGATAGATAGATAGATAGATAGATAGATAGATAGAGCTCTCATTATTTTTGTTTTTCATTAAGACTGGGTTTTCTTTTTCTTTTAAATTTTTGTTATAAGGTTCATGTGTTTTCCTATCTAGATGAAGTAGTGGATAAGAGTGTGAGACTTGGAGCCAGGAAGATGAGTTAAAATTCTATTTTGGACACTTACTAGGTGAAGAACTCTGTGCAATTCACTGAACTTTCTTAGTCTAAACTTACTAATTTTCAAAATGATCATAATAGTATCCACCTCATAGTTTGTTGTGAAGATCAAATGACTTAATGAAAAGTTCTTTGTCTTCTTCAGAGTCCTAGATGAATGTCAGCTCTTATTATTTATTAGATATAAGCATCAAACTATGCATACCTACAACACATAACACATACATTGATGCATGTTACAGAAAAAAATAATACGTGCTATTTATAAAAAAAGTACTCTTTTCACAACATTCCAACTTCTTTCCACTCTTCTTTCTCCTTTCTTTTCTTCTCCCTACCCCTCCACCTCCATTCACAACACAGTCACAAACACAAATAGTTAGAAGGGACAGAGACAATGTAGCCATCTAAATTAAAGTATTACCTTATATCTCAGCCCTCTCTAGGGTTTCTTAAATTTGATACCTGTCCCTAAGAGTAATTTACTTGATACGTTTTCTTTGAGCCCCACTCAGATGTGTTTGATGAAGTCAAGAAGGTAGATGCTTTTATGATTAAATGATAATGAATATAATGATGATGGACATTCATTCACAAATGCTTTCTAAGTCTAGCAAAGCATTCTCTATGCAGTGTCTCATCAGAAGTTTCCAACAGGCATGGGCTATTATCTCCTTTTTACAGATGAGGAAACTGAAGCACAGAGAGGTTAAGAGACTAGAAAGTTAAAAGATTAGATTTGAATTCCTTTCCCCCCCAGATTCCAATTCCAGCACTCACTGCATGAAACTACACTATCTCTCAACCTCAGAGAAAGGAAAATGGGGAGAAAAATTGTAAGAGCTTCTGCTCTTACTCTGTTGGGTAGTGGAAGCTCTTGTCCCTTTAAGAATTCCTAACACACATTTTCAGGCAAATTCTAATGCCTTCCTGGTTGTGTATCTTAGGTGCATCCGGTAGCCCGGTCTTGTTCAAAGCTTCCTGGCAGATGTCATAATTTATCGTCACCCTCAGCCATGTTTTATGATCCAGTCAAAGGAATGTGGGTGAGAAGGCTTCATGCAGGCTCTGTGATCCATTGCCTGGCAAGTACAGAGTGTCAACTTGATGCTATCCTAGCCGAGGAGGACCATCATTTGCCTGATAGGGTCTGTGATAAAGAGTTTCAATTAGATGACTTAGGAAATCCTGCTTGGAAAAATCTGCTGGCTTTTACAAAACATTAAAGGCCAAGAAAGCTTAATAAAAGTTAATGGAGAAAAAGTAAGCATGTCAGTATCTACTTTAGATCTCACTAAACTTGGGTAAGATAAGAGCTTCACTCCACTGCTTGAGAGTGTTCCCTTCTCAATCCCTCTATCTGCTCTTCCCCTCACCTCTCTACCCCCATTGTAAATAGAAGTGGAGGAGGTGGAAGGGAAGGAGTCATTTGAAGTTCAGGTCTCAAGGTTTTGATCTCTTAGGCATGCTATTCCCTGATTATAATCCTTTCTTCCTTCCCTCTTCTCTCTGTCTATCTATCTGTCTTCCTCTTTTTTCAGCTCCCTTTCCTGTTTCTCCCTTCCTCTCTGACTCTTGCTTTTCCTTTCCCTCTGCCTTTCTTTCCACTCCTCTTCCTCCTTCTTTTTCTCTCCTCCTCTCTTCCTCTCTCTTTCCTTCTCGCTATCCCTCTACCTCCATTCACAAGACAGTCAACAAATACACATTTAAGAGGAGGGATAGAGACAATGAAGGCATCCATATATCTCAGCCCTCTATAAAGTTTCTTAAATTTGATGCCTGTCTCAAAGAGTGATTTGTTTGAAATGTATTCTTTGAGCCCCACTCTTCATTATCTCTTAATTGAACAGCTTTAGCTTGTCAGTGATTAATGAACCTGGAAAATTAGTGACAGTTATCTTAAGAGGTTCCAAAAGTTTATTTGCAGATACTGGTCAAAATTTCCCCCCTGCTTTACTGCAGTTCGATTTCCTGTTGATAACAGAACATGGGAAATCTCTGTACACCCCACAGAGGTGCCATGAACAATACTCTGTTTATCAACTGGCAGTGGGCATGTTAGATCAGCAGTACTCCACTTTTACAGTTTTTCCTTCAGGAAGAAAACATTTTACCTATAAACTGAAGGCCAGTCATCAGAATGGATATGACAGCTGGGCCTTGTAGTTTGTAACTGGTCTCATTTCTATATTGGAAAGTCCAATTCATTGGGCGGATGTGCTTATAAGGAATGACTTGTAGACACTGGAACAGGAAGGTGACTTCCCTAAGGTCAGTTCCCTAGCCACTATGACTGTGGGTGGGGGAGATGTGGGGGAGTAGTCTCTTGGCAACAGGAATTCCCCATAGAGTCATAGGGGATGAGCAACCTTTGATTTGCCTATTTTTGCACCTTGAATCATGAATAGGCTGAAAGGAACTGGTCTCCTGGAAATCTGTCCTTGTTTTGTAGGAGAGATTTCATTCAATTCAATTCCAGAACAAATGTTGAGTAGATTGTGCATCATGCTGAGCTAGGATTGGCTTGAGATTGCTTTGTTATTTAAAAAAAAAAAGTGATATTCTTTGCCCTGGAATGTATTTTATTTTGCTATCCTCTTTGAAATCCATTCACGTACACACTCTCCAATAAGAAATATCTTCTTAAAATATTCAGAAGTCCTAAAAGCAAACTGATAAACTCTGAGGAGTTTGGCATGCTGTTTCATTTGATTTTGTATACTCAAATGCACAGTTGTCATAGCATGCATAAAATAATAACTTATACAGCATTTTATAATCGGCAAACTTTTTATATATTTTATAAACTCATTCAAACCTCACAAAGTCCTGTGAAATAAGTGTTATTATTATTCCCCATTTTAAGGTTGAGGAAATTGAGACTGAGAAAGGTTATGGGACTTGTCCAGCATCACACCTAGCAAGTGTCTGAGGAAGAATTTGAATTCAGTTCTGCTTAACTTCAAGTCTACCCCTCCACCTATTCATCACCTCAACTATCCTCCAGTGAGGACAATGTGCTGTGTGGTGCTCTTATCTACAAGTTCAAAGTCTGGGTAGCTCCAGCAACTTTGGACATATTCCTGGGATGTGTAATCATTCTATGGAATTCCAGAGCAGAAGACATATCCGCATTTCCAAAAGGGAAATATTCTACATCTGCCCTGGGGTTTCTGTGGAAGTTAAAAATTGAGGGGAGAGAATTCAAGAAAGATATGGAAAAAATTTAGACTCCAGGCCAACCTTGGACTGGGGATATTAAAATAAGGAAACACATCTTGAAAGCACCTGGGGAAAAAAGTGGTGCTTTTCTTCAATATCAGTCAGCATGACTTTAATAAGCACCATGATCCAAGCACATTCATAAAACTGTATATGTATATGTGTGTATGTGTGTGTGTGATTGCTGTTGCTTCCTGATCAAAAGTGAGCTCCCTGAGGTCAGATATCTTTGAAAACTTTATCTTCATATTCCCAGCATCTACCACAGTTCCTTGTACATAACAAATACTGAATAGGTGCTAATTATTTAATCGATGGATATTTTATGGAGCTTTTGTTTGAAAACCCCAAGACAATAAATCCACAATGACCTAAGGCATATCACTCATTATTAGGGTATAGTTTTTTTAACATTTAATTTTTGCAACTTCTCTCCATTCTCTCTTTCCCTGAAGACCAATAAAAACAAGTTTGTTCCCTCTTTTCCATGGTAGTCTTTCAAATATTTAAAGAGAATTATCATGTTCTCCCTGAGTCTTCTCTTCTCCAGACTAAACACTCTGCGTTCTGCGAAATGGTTGCCCCCTTCTGGATGCTCTTTAGTTTCAATAACCTTCCTAAGATTCAGTGCCTAGAATGCAACACAATGCTCTAGAAGTGATCTGGTGAGGGCAGAGTACAAAGGTACAGTTATTTCCTTATTCCTGAAATCAGTGCCTCTCAACCCAACTCAAAATTGTGTTAAACTTTATTCGTTACAGAACTTTTTGATACCAGAAAATTTTTTCAGATAAATTTCTTGCCCAATCATGCTTTTTCCATCTTGAGAAGTCAATTTTTAAATCCAAGTAGAAAATGTATTTATTACTATCATACTTTACCTTATCAGATTTAGTTCCATGTTCTAAGCAGCCAAATTCTTTTTAAAAGATCCTAACTTTAAATTCCAGTGTCTTAGTTATCTCTCTCAATTTGGTATCAGTGGATTTGGTAAGTCTGTCATCTATCTATGCATTTTAGTAATTGATGAAACTGTCAAATATAACAGTTAAAAAAATAAAACAGGGCAGACAATAAATTGCTGGAACATTTTATTTTTTTATTTTAATGAAATTTTAGCTCTGATTCTGCTAAATCAGCTTCATTGGACAAATAGTAGTAGCTTACTTTTCTCATTTTCAAAATGAAAAAGATGGGCTGGATAAGAGCTCTCTGTCTCTTCGTGTGTCTGTCTCTCAGTCTTTGTCTCTTTCAATCTTTTTATCTCTTGGTCTCTGTTTCTATGTATGTGTCTCTCTTTCTCTATGTGCATGTCTTCTTAACAGATATATATTCAAACACAATCATAGTATACTTCCATCTCTAAATTTCTATAATTTTATCCATTTAGTTAAGGCACTGTGAATAAAACAAAAGAAGTCCAAGTCACACAAAATGTCCATGGAAAATTTACTTTCTAGTATTGTTTGTGTGTGTGTGTGTGTGTGTGTGTGTGTGTGTGTGTGTGTGTATGTGGTGGGGCAGGAAACATTCATAAAAAAATTAGAGACAGATATAAAAATAAAGTGCTAAATGATGGGGTATAGAGAGAACATAGAATTCCAGCCGGTCCTATTTCTCAGAATATGAACCAACCATACCTACCCCCCTTAGGAGCCTTTGGGAATTTATATAATAGAATATAAGAAAACTACCCTAAGATCACTTTAAATCTGCTAGGTCCCTAAGGCTATATATATAAACCATGAGATTGTCCTGGAAATTATATCCATTGGGGACTTTGCACAGCATCCCCTTACTCAAATTCCATAGATTTGCTTGTCATATCATCACCTCCCTGATGTCACAGTCTTCTTTGAGAATGAAGGACAAACATCATAATCATCATTATATACATCAATAAGATCTCCTATTTATCTTCTGAGTGGAATCAGTCTGAAATTAATATTAAGTGTGAGAACTGGGCTTCAAAGGACCACTATTGACCTCACCTGATTTTCAAAAAATGGAGCATCACCAGGAAATGATTTGTACATTAAATAGCAATGTAATAAGCCCACATATGTGTTATTTAAAAATATTCAAAATATCCACCTATTTTTGAAAGTGCAGTTTACAGACTGGCTGTATGATTCTGGACAAGTCACTTAAATTACTATTTACCTAGACAATTCCCTAAGATTATTATGTTGAGAAAGTGCCAATCGGAACTGATGGAGGCAGTTTGCTTATCTGAAAGTTCCATATATCAATGAATCATAGACACAGTCCCTATCCCTAATAAGTTCCACTCCCTTCAACTTCCTTCCCTTGAAAAGGCCACCTCTGACCCTCAGTGACGATCAAACTACTGACATAAGGGATTAGAGGTTGGAAAAGGTCTGGAAGGGCACAAAAGGAAATACCTCCACCTTAATACAAGAGGCACATGACTTGCCAACAACCAAGGGATTAAGCAGTCCAAAGACTTAGAGAATACACGTACAAGAAAAAGGAAGTGCTAGAAGCCAGATCCCAACTCTGGCCCTGACTCAGCTTACCCCCTTAATTCTTGACGTCAGAACTATCCAGGTTATTGTATGCTGAGATATTGGAACTATAAAAGTCAGTCATGAGGGGGATGGGTTAGGGAAGGAAACAACTGTATTTGAGCCGAGGGGTTTATAAATCTTCCTGTGTTGCAATTTTCTTAACACAGACAGGAGAAAGGGTGCAGGGAGATTTTATGTGTGTAGACAGATATACATACACACACATACATATATGTGTAACAAAACAATGAAATTACACTCTATAGCCTGAGAGTCTTTCCTAAAGGTAAAGCATGCTATTCTTTATGTTTCAAATAAACCTGCACAAGTCTGTAATCTAGCCTAGGTTGTTAAAGCTCTTGGTTTCATCTTGACTCTGATTCCATTAAGCTTTACTAACCTAAAGGGTTTTTTAAAGTTTTGTTATTATTATCATTATTATTTTAGTTACCAAACATTCATTTTTCTCCCATCTCTAAAAAAGTAAACAAAGGAAGAAGGAAAGAAGGAAAGAAGGAAAGAATAAAGGAAGGAAGTAAAGGAGAAAGAAAGGAAAGAAGGGAGAAATAAATTTCTTACAAAAAACTCATTTCTTATTCTACATATTATTTATCATCTCTCTTTCATGAAGTGGTGGTGGGGATGGGTTTTATTTAATCAGTCTTCTGGAGTCATGGTTATCATTTCATTGATCAGAGATTTTGCTTATATAAAAGTGACGTTATACTAAAAACTGTTCTTCTAGACCTGTTTGTTTCACTCTGTATCAATTCATTCACATTTTTCCATCTCACTGAAATCATCTTTTTCCTCATGAGACTCCATTATATTCAAATAACAGAATTTATTTAGCCATTTTTCAACTGATAGGCATTATCCTTCATTTCCAGGTTTTTCAACCACAAAAAGTTCTTTAAAATCTTTCTTATCATGAACTTCTTGCTGACTGATTTCTCCCCAAAAATATAGGAGATGAAATTCCATAATGCTCCCCCATAATGCTCCCCACCCTACCTCTCCTTCCCACTTTATATTTTTATGTTTTATCTTTTTAATCCCTTTTCCCCATTCACAAATTATCATCCATTTTTTGTAGAATCCTTCATTTCTCCATTTCCTCCTGTTAATCTCTTACTTAAACTGATCTGAAGAAATGTTTATTGAAATAATTAAATTAAAAAAAAATATTTCCTTTTCTATTTCTTTTGCTGGATTATTGTTCAATTGCTTCAAGTGCAGGTATCTCCTTAGGATTTGTTCTTAGTCTCCATACTTTTTCTTTCTAAACTTCTGAGGTTTCTATTCTGAACTGAGAGATGGCTTCCAAATTACTGTCTCCAGGTGGGACATCTCCCCAGAACTTCTTTCCTTTGTCCAAATGCCTTTGGAATATCTCCATTTCCGTGTCTCTCCATCAACTCAAACTACATAACCAATCAGCAAACATTGTGCTTAGTACTGAGGATATAAAGAAAGACAAAAACATGGTCACTGCCCTTCATTATACCCCAAATTAAACTTTCCTTCCCTGCAAAATCTCCCCTCCCCTTCCTTCTTCCCACCTTTTTTTGATTTCCATTGACACCTCCTCACAATCATCCAGGCCTGAAACCCTGGGGGCAGTGCTGTTTCCCTTTCCCTTACCACCCAAATTGCCAAGACTTGTCAATTATTTTATTTTCTTCTCAAACCTACTATGTCATTCCTTCACCATCTTTGCTAAATTCCTTACCTCATAATTCACTTTTAAAAACTGAAGCTGTTCTTCAAGAATTTCATCATTTTCCAACCTTGTTTTACTTCAACAAATTACATTACTCTCTCCCTCTCCCTCTCCCTCTCCCTCTCCCTCTCCCTCCTCAAATCTCTTACTCTCTATTGATTTCTTAATGACTCATGGGGAGTTGGGGGTATTCAGGGAGGACTGCCACCTCTGATGTGAAAACCTGCTAAGCCCTTTTCAGGACTGCTCATCTATTTTCCAACTTCACCCAACTCTCATTCATGTACAGTAGCCACAATGCAGTAAAAAAAAAGGCTTGGCAGCCCTCTGCCTCTGTTCTCTGAACCCAGTGGAGCAAACCCCATCCAGAAACTCAACATGTCGATTTTGAAACTCCATGCAAGAGAGATCTTTGACTCTCATGGAAACCCCATTGTTGAAGTTGATCTCTGAACTTCAAAAGGTCTCTTGAGAGCTTCTGTGCCCAGTGGGGTTTCTACTGGCATCCATGAAGCCCTGGAGCTCTGAGACAATGTTAAGACCTGCTATATGGGGAACCATGTCTCTGAAAGTGGTTGAGTACAACAGAAGTATTGCCCCGACCCTGATTAGCAAGAAATTGAATATTGTGGAACAGGAGAACATTGGCAAATTGATTATAGAGATGAATTAATCTAAATTTGAAGCAAATGCCATATTTGGAGTGTTTCTGGCTAGGGCTGCTGAGAAAGGTGTCTCCTTCTTCTGCCATATTGCTGACCTTGCAGGCAATGAAGAAGTATCCTGCCATTTCCAGTCTTCAATGTGATCAATGGTGGCTCCCATGCAGGAGTTCATGATCCTCTCTGTTGGAGCAGCAAACTCCAAGGAGGCCATGCACATTGGAGCTGAGATCTACCACAACCTGAAGAATGTGATTAAGCAAAAATATGGACAGGATTCCACCAATGTAGGCGATGATGAAGATGGCTTTGCTCCTAACATCCTGGAGAATAAAGAAGCTCTGGAGCTGCTGAAGGAAGCTATTGGCAAGGCCGGCTATTCTGACAAGGTTGCAATTGGCATGGATGTTGCTGCCTCTGAATTCTTCTGGTCTAGGAAATAGGACTTGGACTTCAAGTCTCCTGATGATCCCAACAGATACATGTCACCTGCCAAGCTTGGGGACCTCTTTAAGAGCTTCATCACGGACTATCCAGTGGTATCTATTGAAGCTCCCTTTGAGCAGGATGATTGGGCAGCTTGGAAGAATTTTACTGAAACTGCAGGCCTCCAGGTGGTAGTGGATGATTTCACAGTGACCAATCCCAAGAGCATTGAAAAGGGTGTGGATGAGAAAGTGTGCAACTGCCTCCTGCTCAAAGTGAACCAGATTAGCTCTGTGACTGAATCTCTCCAGGCATACAAGCTGGCCCAGTCCAATGGGTGGGGAGTAATGGTTTCCCATCATTCTGGGAAGACTGAAGATACTTTCATTGCAGACCTGGTGGTGGATCTCTGCAGTCAGTTCAAGACTGGGGTCCCTTGCTGATCTGAGTGTTTGACCCATGTAGAACCAACTTCTCAGAATTGAGGAAGAGCTGGGCAGCAAGGCTAAATTCGCTGGAAGGAACTTCAGAAATCCTCAGGCCAAGTTAACTCCATGGCCATGAAGCCTCATAGCTAGTAGGTAACAGTCACCTCTGCAGAAGTCCTTGTCCAAAGAATGGGCAACACCAAGTAGTAGACAGTTTTGTTTGGGGGTTGAGGGCCTCTGCTACTTAACACCACCTTTCTATGTTGTTCTTATCATAGACCATACCTGATCATTTGGTCCTTTGTTGGAAGACCTTATCATCTTGTGACTGGACTAAAATGATCTGTTCTCACCCCGTCCCCAGTATTGATGTGTGGAGCCATATACTTGTGATACAGCCCCCAGCCCAGATCCTTAGTGGTTTCTATGTGCAGAATAAAAGTATTCAGTAATCCACTGGAAAAAACTCTTGGCAGATGGACTAATCTCAGTTTGAGGGTAACTGATAGTCATTAAACCAAATGGTGAATTGGAGATATTTATGTCAAGCATGTGGAGACTGCTCCTAGCAGGATGAGTTGATGGGAACAGTTTGTCACAATGGCCTTGAGGGCATCTGATGCAAGCACTGAGGAGCTCTTTGAGCTTGGTCAGTCATTGAAGACTCCAAGATCTCCACTATGTTCCAGGTCATCTTGACTTTTTTCTTGTCACTAGACTTCGATGACTATGGATGAAGTCAGAAGAATTGGGGAACTCTGCTTCACTTAAATCCAATTCCTTGAAAAGACATTACCCCCATGATGAATTTTGATTCCCTTTGAAAATGTCAGACAAACAACAAAATAATTCATGCCCATCAATCTAGTCTTAAAAGCTCTCAACAGATATTACTAGGCCTGCCAGCAATAATCTTATATTTCTACTTCCTTTATCAACTAACTTGAAAAAGCTATTTGCAACTGGTGTTTTCACTGACTCATTCAACCATAACAGAATTCTTAAAAATTTTATTTGAGACTCCTCTCAATTTTTGTTCTTTTTATTTTATTAAGTGCCTTCTATGTTTTAAATTTTTAATTAGAATTAAAAGAACATTTGTCTCTCTCTTTCCCTCTTCCCTACTGGAAAAAAAAAAACAACTAACAAATATGCATAGTAAAGGGGGAGGGAGGAAAGCTGCATTGATCATGTACAAAAATATATGTCTCATTCTGCATCTTGAATCCATTACCTCTCTCTTGGGAGATTGGTAGCATGCTTCATCAGTAATCCTATGGAATCATGGTTGGCCTGTGCTTTGATCAGAGTTCTTCCTTCTTGCCCTCTGGGCAGTATTTGACAAGACCATATTTTCCTACTGGATACTTTCTCTTCTTTGAGTTTTCAAGGCTTTACTGTCTTGGCTTTCCATCTATTTGTCTTATCTTTCCTTTTCAATGTCTTTTACCTGATCTTCATTCTTAAATAAAATAAAAAAGTTCATTCTCTTTGCCTCAAATATTCCCCCCCTTTCTTCACTCCTCTATAATTGCCAAAAACATTACCATCTCTCACCTGGACTATTACAATAATCTACTAATTGGTCTTCCTGCCTCAAGTTTCTCCTTGTTCTAATCCATCCTCTATTCAGCTTCCAGAGTGCCTTTTCTGAAGCATAAAAGCCCTGTCTCCTTATTACCTCCATTATCAAATATAAAGTTGTTTGTTTAATGTTCTTCACAATCTGTCTCCTTCTTAACTTCTCCAGTCTTAATAAATTTTATTTCCCCTGCCCACACCATGTACTCTACTATTCTGTCATATTGTTTTATTTTCTGTTCCATACACACTAAAACTCATCTCTGTTTCTGACTTGTCACTGGCTGTTTCTCACACCTGGATTTTTATCCCTCCAAACCTCTGATTCTTAGAATCCCTAATTCTTTTATGACTCTTCTAGTAGTCCTTTCTTGATCTCTGAAGATGCTAATGCCATCCTTTTTTAAAAGTTATTTCTTATCTTTTATTTATCATCTATATTCAAATATATATATATATATTATACATGCACATGTATCATGTATATTGTTGTGCAGTTGTTTCAGTCGTGTCTGACTCCTTGTGACTCCAATTTTTTCTCTGTATGTTTATATATGTATGTATATTGGAATTTATATAGCTTTACAAATATCTCATTTTATCCACACAATAATGCTGGGAAGGTGGGTGCTATTGATATTCTCCTCTTAAAGTTAAGGACAGAAAAGTAGAGATTAAGTGACTGGCATGGAGTCACACAGCTAGTAAGCATCTAGGATCAGTTTTGAACTCAGATCCTCCTGACTCCAGACCCAGCATATTCTCTGTGATATTTATGTAGAACTTTGGAATGCAAACAGTCACAGAGCTTCATAAAAGTTAAATTACATAGCTAAAAATTGTCAGAGGCAGGATTCAAACCTGGATCTTCCCTAACTCTCAGTCCAGTACTTTCTATTAAATTGTGCTTCAGTACTCTTTTCTGTAAACATGGGAATAATGATACTTCTCTTTTCTATCTAGGAGGCAAATCAATGGTGCAGTGGACAGAGTATTGGCCTTAAAGTCAGTAAAATCTGAGTTCAAATCCCATCACAGACATAAACTGCGATGCTTGACAAGTAACTTAACCTTTGTTTGCTTCAGTTTTCTTATCTGTAAAATGGAGATAACACTAACTCCTTCCTTACTGAGTTGTTGTGAGGAGGAAATGAAATATAAATTGATATACAAATGTTAGCTATTATTATTGTCATAAAATATTTTGAGGATCAAATGAGTGAACATTAAACTTAAAGTTCTTTCATCAGCAGCCTATTAAGAAGAAAGTGAAGTAAAATCCAATGTAATTGGAGCACTACATAAGTTCCTCAAAAAAGATATAAACTCCGTAATTAATTTGCTCCAAATATTTTTTAAAATTTAATCTTTACCCTTGCAGAGCCTTAGGTTATTTCAGAGAAGTGAACAGTCGGTGAAAAGGATTTTTGTTGCTGTTAATGTTGCTTTGATCACAGACAGCACCATTTAGACCTAAACAAAATCAATCTCTAAATTGAGTTAAGGAAAAAAAAAACTTTTATACTGCTGTGGAGATTAAATTCATACATGGTTACCTAAGAACAGGACAAGAAATGCATTGAACTCTTATTATAAAATTATGTGGTACAGAGAAGAATTCAATATAAGGTAGCTCTATTTGTGAATATTTAAGCCTTTAGAGTTTGATTCCTGAGAACCTGTAGAATGTAACCTGATTGAGCTCAGAAATTTGCTTCTTTTATATCTTCGTAGTCCATAGACCTACATCAATGGTGTTGAGTAAGTAGGCACTTAAAAAGTGACTGCTGAATTGAATGAATCATGATGAATATAGGAAGCTATTGCTTAGGCAATTAGTCATTTGGGATTATTTAGGAATTTATTTGGGATTTTCTTGGTAAAGATACTGGAGTAGTTTGCCATTAGTTTGCCATTTCCTTTTCTGGTAAATTTTATAGATTAGGAAATGGAGCCAAAGAGGACTAAGTAACTTGCCAGAGTCACACAGCAACTAAGTTCTTGAGGTCATATTTGAGGGATTTGAACTCAGGTCCTCCTGACTCTAGGAGCAACACTATCCATTGTGCCACCTAGATGCCTCCAACTTAATCCTAATGTTCAAAGCTAATATAAATATTGTTTAAGTAATGTAAAATCAACACACATTAATAAAACTGAAAATGCAAAAAAAATTAGTTTGAAGAGAAACTTGTAATATTTTGCATGATTTTGTACTCAAGTTGCTTGGGTCTATTTATAAATTATACTTCTATGGCAGAGCTTTAAAATCATTTATGTCATGCTATTTTGAGTTCCATTTTTGGGTTGTCTATATTCTTTTTCTCAATTTTGATTTTAAAGATATTCATAAACGCACAAGACTTGGCTAATAACACTTGGGCACCAAGAATGGCCCTGGAGGGTTTTTGTATTATTCCTCTCAAAATAAGAGAGTTAAAATCAAGGCATTTTTCAGCCTTTTGATAAAAAGCAAAAAGCAAAATAGATTTAAGAATATCATTTGGGTAGCTGTGGAGGGAGCATACTTAAAGGGGAGAAACTAGAAGAAAGGAGAGTAGGGAAAAGGGTAATGGTAATACAAGTGAGAAGAGGGAGAAGAAAATGGATGCAAGAAACAACATGGCGGAAACAGCGAATTCAGGCATCTATTATCTGTGTCTTCATGGTAAAGTCATTAAAGTTTTCTAAGGTACAGATTTTTTATCTGTAAAATAGAAATAATAGCACTGATATTACCTACCTCAATAGGATTATTGTGATGAAAGAAAATACTGCCTAAATCAAAGCATGCCAGAAATGTTAAGGATTATTATCACACATCACATTCTCACTTTTTGATGGAAAACTGAACTCCATTACAAAGGACAAGGTTTTATCTTACTATTATTATTTTTTTGATTGTTTGGTGGACATTGAACAGATGGATTAAATGATTGTTTTTTTTGAATTTGAATAAGAGATTTGAACAATAGATATGAATAAAAGATATGAATGATAGATAGAATAATAGATATAAACTCATACACAACCATTTTCTGAATCCAGATAAGGTGACAAGTTTGATATGTATCTCATTCTGTTTCTATGCAATTTTCATTTCTTCCACTAGATTTGTATGTTTTGAAAACTGTTTAATGCATATAGTTGTAAGATTTCCAGTATTCATAGGACAACATCTATCAGGAATGTTGTTGGGGATTTTAGGGGGGGAGTGGGAGTGAGTTCTATCCATAATGATGACTTGGTCCTATATGGTTTACTTATGTCATTCTGGGGGTTTCTATTTATAGATTGGGAACTTTTCATCTGTTAGTTTATAAAGGAGAGCTATGTTCTGTTATATAATATCTTTCAAAGCATCTGCTAGATGCTAAATGTTGAAGTGATATGCTGTATAGTTTCTGCTATTTCTTTGTATGTTTAGTTGTTTATGATTATGTCTTTGTAACCCTGTTTCCAGTATCCTTGGCAACAATACTGGAGTGTTTTGTCATTTCATTTTACAAATGAGTAAACTGAGACAAACGGGTTTAAATTATTTGCCCAGGATCACAACTAGGTGTCAGAGGCTAGATTTGAACTCAGAAAGGTGATTCTTCTTTCCTGTAAGCTCATATTTCTATCCACTGTGCCACCTAGCTATACCTATCTCTTTATATAATAGGCATCTATCAATATGGCTGAGCCATTAAGGATAATTTTTGTATAATTTCAGATGCCAATTACTTGATCCTGAATGACTCTCATAAACTCCTCTGCTTCTATAAACAAACCCACATGATTCTATTTGTTTAATGCTTCTTTGTCAACAAATTTTTGATTGATTCATGTACTCATTGCCCATGGAGAACCTTTTGATTCTGCTCTTGGAACTTGGTCAAGTTTGGTCTGGAGATAAATCACTTTCAATAACATTCAATAAATGCAGTATCATAAGGCTATTGTCTTCCTGTTTAATTTTCAAAAAATTTCTAGTATCTCCCTTCTGCCCTTCTCCCTTGACTGTGCCCACCACTTCTATTTACAAACTTACAAGTATAGTTCAGGTTTCATCATGCCCTGCCTGCACTCCTGTGTTAGTCTCCTAACCAATCTCTTGACTTCATGCTTCTCTCTATTGCAATCCATGCTCCACTTAGCTGACAAATTGATTTTCTAAAACATAGTTCTGACCATGTCATCTCTCTCCTAAATTAACTACTTTGACTCCCTGTTACCTCCAAGATCATTTATAATGCCTTCTAATCTTTAAAGCTCTTTATAACCTCAACTCTTCCAGATTTTCTAGTTTTCTAATTCTCTTCCACTCCATAATCCAGCAACACCATCCTACCTGCTGTTTTTCTTATACAACATGCTTTATCCCTTGTCTCTGTGTCTTTTCATTGGGTTGCCCCTCGTGCCTAAAATGTCCTGAATCCTTGCCTCTGTATCTTTGCTTCCTTAACTTCCTTCAAGACTCAACTCAAACTGGACATTCTGAGAGTCCTTTCTAGGTAACCCAGCTATTAAGTTATTAAGTTCTTTTTACTCTCAAATTGCTCCCACTGCATCGGTTCTACCTGTTTATGATTGCTTTGTCTCTCTTTCTCTCTTTTTTCACTTTCTCTTTATCTAATTCTCTCTCTCTCTCTCTACATATATATATATATATATATATATATATATATTTATATTCCTTTAGCTTTCTCTCTTTGTATTTCTCTCTGTCTCTCTCTGAGATACACATACACATACACACACACACACACACACACAAACACACACATATATACATAGATATATACCAATATATAAAGACATATTGAGAGATATATGCAGATGTATAGAGAGATGAATTTATTGATATATAGGTATATATATATATATGTGAATATATATGGCCTGAATTTAGTGTTATATATACATATATTATATATATTATATATATATATATATATATATATATATTTGCTTGACTCCTTCTTCTCCCTCATTGGAATTTATATGCTAAGTTATGAAATGACAGAGTTGGTTTTTATAATTCTTTTCATCCCTAGCTTTTAACAAGGTGTCTGGCACATAGCCATTACTTAATAAATGTTTATTGATTGGCTGATTGAATTATTGCTTTGTGAAGTCAGATTTATTTATTTAAAATATATTTTAAAAAATTTAACCTATGAACATGTCAACCTTTTTTATTTTGAAGAGGAATTGTTCATATTTCTAAAGCTTCTTTGTTTTATTAACATCTTATGGGTTTGAATTTGAACAAGTCAATTCACTGCTGTGACCTTTAATATTTGTTAGGGTTGATCATTTTATTGCAACTGTGGCTGTTGTTGTTACCTCATTATTTTAATTTTTTCATGAAATTAATCTAGAGATATTTATGGGTCATATAACTGTCATGATAAGATTCTTTTAGACAAATGTCAGACAATCAGCATTGATTAAGGGTTTACAATGTGCCAGATACTGTGCCAACAGCCAAAGACACAAATACAAGTAAAAAGAAAGACATCCTCCCCTCAAGGGCTTTCCATTTTAATGGTAGAAGACACATCAAAGGGGGCTGAAAAGCTTGGGGTGGGAGGGGAAGGAAGGTATTCATCCTGAAACACAGTGTTAAAGTTCCAAAAGGTAGAAGATGAGCCTAGAGGAGAATAAAGGTTGACTGGTCTAGTCTCCTCCACAAAGTTCAGGAAGAAAGTCACCAATAAGAGAAGAGGGTTGGTATGCACAAGGAGGAATGTGAAGAAAGAGGGAGGAGCTGATGGCTATCCCATATGAGGCTATAATCATAGAGGAAGATTATAACCACAGGGGGGAATGATTGGCATGAACTTTCCTTGACTGGGAGGAAGTATTGATTTGACATACTTTGGGGATGGTGTGGGGGATACACAGACATGTGGGAGGTGGGTGAAAGAGTAGGGAGTATATCTATCTAACAATTCGGATAGTCAAGACTCCATCACTTTCTTTCTTTGATGTACATTACAAATTTATACCTATCAAGTGCAAAAGATTTTAATATTGATTGATAAAAGGTTCCCTGAAATGATCTGCAATGTGTGTGTGTGGGGGGGGGGTGTTTTGTTTTTTTGCCAGAGGTATAAGTTTGATGTCATCCACATATATCAAGTAATTGATAAGGTGTTTTAGCTTGATTCCTTCTTTAAATTAAAAGCCATATTAAGAAGAGATGACATTGCATTTAAGATTAGTCAAGATTAGGATGTTTCATTTTTTTATCTTGAAAGATGTCACATTTTATATGAATTATTCTTGACATTATTGTGCTAGTAATATGTTTTAATGAGAAGGGGAAGCAAATAAGCCCTTATCTAGTGTCTACTACAAGCCACTCTCTGCTAATTGCTTTACAGGTTTTATATAATTTTAATCTCACAACAACCTTTTGAGTTAAGTGCTATTATTATCATCTTTATTTTATAGTTGAAGAAATAGAGAAATTAATAGGGATCATCTTCCTATATAGACATCAAAATCCTAGCATTTTCAGACTTGTGAATATTTTTATATGGTGGCAGTAAATGAATAAGCCATGAGTACAGAACTAAATCAGAATAATCCCTAAAGGCAATATAAATTACATGATACCCCATCTTCTTTAAGTAAAGTGACACATTATGTGTGATATGTTGCACAGACCCTGATGTTTGTTTACCATTTCAGGCTGTTATTTTTCTGATGATGATCCAGAATCATAAGAAAATCCTAAGAATGAAGGAGGAAAATCATGGTAGCCTTCTATTCACCCTTCTACCTCTAGTCAACTCCAAGGAAATGCATCATTGGATTGGACCTGGTGGGCCAAATATAACAAACTTATTTTTCTTTTTGATCATGAAATCCTTCAATTTTAATCATTCCTAATTTTCCCTTTAACTATTATCTCCATAATATTGTATTATAATCAATGTGTATGTTTGATTTTATTTTAATAAGACAGTACTGAAGGAAACTGAATAAGGAGAAAAGAAATTGAGATAATATTGAATGAATTGATTATAGATCTAAAGCTGGGAGGGACTTGTGATTCACCTTACCCCTACCCCTTTATTTTATAGATGAGCAAACTGAGACCCAGGAAAGTTAAGTGACTTACTGAAGGTTACAGAGAGAAGCAAGTGTCTGAGGTTAGATTGGAATTCTCAAGTCCTCTGACTTCATAGTCAGTGCTCTTTCCATTCCAATCTACCAGTAAAAAATAGAAACTTGACTATATCATCATTTTTTCCTTCTTCTCTTTTTTAATCAGACTTTCTCCAAGACATACTCTGCTGGAGATTGCATGGCTCTGTTCCTTTTCAAGCACAGTTTCATGCCAATGTCCTTTGAACTGCAGAGGCCCATTTCTCATCTTGCAGTGTTCATGCCAGCAAAGAGACCCCACTGGCTTCAGAGGCGACTCTGGTATATATGAGCCCTATAGGGCACAGAGAAAAATAGGGAATTTGGTCATGAGGGAAACCACATTAGTCTCCTGATGCCTGATGTCTGGCAGTATACAGGGAGAGGGCTATGCTGTTGATCCAAACTCTAAAAAGGGGGGAAAAAAATCCCACACACAAAGATGAATTTTCAGGCATGTACAGTAATAGTGCAATATTAAATTGGACCTTATTTCTATCTAAAATTTGATTATTCTTCCTCTACAGTTTACTCACCCTGTGAAAACATGGCATTCAATTCCAGTACATTGGTTTGCATTTTCCAGTAGTTTTCTATAAGTGAGTAACCTGATCCAGGAGTTCTTGCAATCCTAATAAGGAATAGTTCAGAAGAGTAAGAAGATTGGTTCCCAGCAGTGAGTAATCAAACATTGACATGGGAGTTTTAAGCCTCAACAAGTGGAGCAGTGGGCCCCAGGGAGAGGAGTTTTTTCCCTTTGGTGTAATGAGACTCAAAGATTCTAGGCCTTGTGATTGTTAGTGGAAATTACCTACTTCATGGGCGCTCTTAAATATTTCTTTGAGAATAGCTTGTGTATACATGACTATCTAACCCAGCCCATCAATATATTAGGAAATCAAACTCAGTATGGAAATTGGGTTGCTATTCATTTTCTCTACACTCATCAGAGAGCCTTAGTTATTAGAATATGCTGAGGGAACAAGTTATTGATTTGGGAATTAGGAGTCACAGATGTTTTCCTTACCGCTTCCAAAGAGAATCACATCTGATGGGCACCCCTCAGCTGCTTCAGAAAAATTCCTCTTGGTTTATGAATGTTGGATAATATTTTAGAGGTCTTGTCAGAATCTTCTCATCTTTTTCAGGACAAAGAATCTTATGCTTTTCTTTCATGACTTTGTTGGGATCAAGGGGAAACTTCAAAGTAAGAGACCTCTTTCTGATACTTATGTCTGCATTTGTGCTTTGTTGTTGGGGGTAGTGATGGTAGTGACTGTTTCCAAATGTGATAGATTGCTAGACAGCAAAGGTCGGGTGGGGGAGGAAGAAGGAGAGAGGAACAGAAAGATGGAGAGACAGAGAGAGAGAGAGAGAGAGACAGAGAGACAGAGAGACAGAGATAGACAGAGACAGAGACAGACAGAAACACATGCACACACACACACAGACAGACAGAGACAGAGACAGAGAGATGAGTAGAAGAGAGAGGGGGATAAGTATATATGGATAGATATCGTCTATTTTTTATATAAGAATGTGAATATCATGCCTCCACTACAGTGGAGTCTTGGAGAGTTAACTAAAAGACTGGTTATATTCATGCCCATACACATAGACCTGGATTTTCTTGCTTAGCAAGACAGAGGATAGTAGGTACCAAAAGGCAGTCTACAACTATACTTACCTACCTATCTACATACATGACTATACATATATGTTATATTAATATAGGTATTAATATGTAATTATATATTAACATAAATTATTGATAAGACTAATATGGGCCTAATATTATATATAATTATAATATATAAACCACACATATTATTTTACATATATATGTATATATATATATATATATATATACAAAATATACATACATGTATACATTCTCTGAGTATGGACACATGTATATATATATATAGGAATTTGTGATTGTTCGTATGTATACCCTTACCTTAGAGGTATATTATCTCATATTGTAGAGGAAGACCTGAATTGAAACTGTGCCTCAAAAACTTAGTAGTAGGACAGCTAGGTGGCACAGTGGATAGAGCACCAGCCCTGGACTCAGGAGTACCTAAGTTCAAATCCTACCTCAGACACTTAATAATTACCTAGCTGTGTGGCCTTGGACAAGCCACTTAACCCCATTGCCTTTTGAAAACCTAAAAAGCAAACAAACTAACTAACAAACAAAAAATTCAGTAGTAGTATGACTCTGGGCAAATCATCTAACCTTTTTCTCTGTCTCAGTTTCTCCAAGGGTGAAATATGAATATGACCTCTACCTACCTCATGGGTTGTGTTGAGGATCATATGAAATAATGTTTGTAAAGTACCTAGTTTGTAAAGCACATAATAGGAGCTTATTCCCTTTTCCTCTTTCCCTGCATTGGTAAAGGGATTTCTGTTGCGTAGAGCAACTAGGTGACTCAGTGGATAGAGCACTGGCCTTGGAATCAGCAAGACAGGAATTCAAATCTGGACTCAGACACTGGACACTTACTAACTGTATGACCTTGGGCAATTACTTCACCCTGATTGCCTCATATCCAGAGCCATCTCCAGTCATCTTGATTTATACCTTATCACTGGACCCAAATGGCTCTTGGTGGAGAAAGTGAGGCTGGGGACTTAGCACAGCCCTTTCACTCAAATCCAATTCATATGTTTGTCAAGGCATCACATTCCTGATGCTATGGTCTTTTTCAAAAATGAAGGGCAATTGGGGTGGCTAGGTGGCATAGTGGATAAAGCACTGGCCCTGGAATCAGGAGTACCTGGGTTCAAATCCGGTCTCAGACACTTAATAATTACCTAGCTGTGTGGCCTTGGGCAAGCCACTTAACCCCATTTGCCTTGCAAAAACCTAAAAAAAAAAATGAAGGGCAATCATTATTATTAAAGGGATTTCCTTATTGGGAGTGTGCCTTATCAATGATATCACAAGTCTTGGTTTTTAAAAAAAGCACACACATATGCACATGTGTTTGTATACATCCATATACACAAATACATGTATGCATATATATACATACATGTGGTTACAGCTTTTCAAAGTATCCTCTCTCTACCACTTTTGAAAGCAGTTTCCCTGCACCCCAAAGAACAAGCATATGCTGAAGCATATAAAAGTATATAAATTTGTAATTGTGCATGCTTGTGTGTGTGTGTGTGTGTGTGTATAGGCACAGACTCAAAGATTAGGGCCACAGTTGATTCCATAATGTATTCTCCCCTAGTTCCTTTGGGTTTTTTCTTTTGTGTAAAGCCATGACTTCAGGGGAGCACTGAATGAAAGGGTTTCTGGCCAAAACCTGTGATATTTTGGCCCAGCAAGATTGAGTGCTGCCTAAAATGAAGGAGTTTTAAAGAAGAGAAGTTTATTATCCATAAAAAATATGACCAAGAGCAGTATAAACCATGTATGTGTGTTTAAGCTATCAAAGTATTTTGAGGACAAACATTTACATATAATACCTAAATAAAACATATAAATAAAATATAACCACATACACACATTATACATATTTTTCTATACATTGAGTAGAACTCTGAGAGGATAGGAACTTAGCATTCTCCAGCAGATGAATAGATGATGAATGAATGAAAATGAGAAAATTAGGTAATGTGTCTAGTTGCCTTGTTTAACTTACCACAATGGACCAAATGGTAGCTAAAGATCTTTAAACATTTTGTAAATCTGGGTCATCCTTGATGAAATGTTTCCTTTCTGAATCAATTTTCTGGGCAGCTACCTTTGTATATAAGTAAAATGTAAATAGAATCCTGGTTTGCAGGGGACCTTGCTCAGTCAAGTCCTGTCTGACTAACCCCATTTGGCATTTTCTTGCTAAAGATAGTGGAGTGGTTTGCTATTTCCTTCTTCAGCTCATTTAAAAGATGAGGCAAAAAGTTAAAGATAAATAAAAGTACATCCATATGTGCATATAATAGGTAATCAAATGCATATAAGCACATGCTTATAGTCTTCCAAAGGCTCAGGGTCACATAGTATCTGAGGTCACATTTGAACTCAGGTCCTCTTGACTCAAGACCTGGTGGTTCATCCACTGCACCATCTAGCTACCCTATGGGAGGAAACTTATCCATCACCTTAACTCAGACTCAAAAGAGAATTACCTTTATAACACACTGAGCAAGTGGTCATTTAGCTTTCATTTGAAAACCCTTACTAAGGTGAACATTGAAGGCAGCCCATACTACTTTAGGGGACTCTAAATGTTAGCAAGTTTTTTTTTTTTTGTTGTTTTTCTGATAGTGAATCTAAAGCAGTTCCCACTGATAACACCTTTTTTCTTTCCTTGGTGACCAAACAGAACAATGATCATTTTTCTATATGACAGATTTCCAAATACTTGGAAATAGTTATCATGTAGCCCTCAAGTCTTTCCTTCTTAGGTTAAATATCATCTGTTCTTCAACCAGTCTCCATATGGCATGAATGAACTCAATGCCCTTCACCCCTCTGGTCGCCCTCCTCTGGACACTTTCCAGATGATCAACGTAACACAATTGAAGACTGTTGGATTTCCTTCTCTGACACTTCAAATATCTTTGAATTTGTCATGCTGTTCCCATGTAGAGTGGGAGGGAGGGTGTCTGACTAGGAAAAAGGAAGAGAGAAGAGAAAAGTTGAAGAGTATAAGAGGACATTGAATGGTGAATGCACACTGGGTCGAATATTCTGCCCCTTAGTCACTTAGACGTTGTTATAGTTCAGTCAATACCGCATTCATTTAGGCCCAGAGACAGTCAGGGCAAGGTTCAGACAGTCTGTTGGCAAGAAGAAAGCTCAAGGCGAGGGGAGGTCCATGTGGATCGTCATCTGAAGTTACAAGCCTGAGAAATGCTTGCTCTGAGTCAGCCTGTCTGATGCTGAGCTGTCCTTATTTGTAGCAGTGAGGAAGATATTTTAAAAGCTTTTAGGCATAGAGGAGTCTTAACCACCAAAGAGAAAAATAATGATCTCCAACCACATGGCCTTAGGGCCAAAGGATGATTCAATGTGAAATTAGTCTCCCATTAGAGAGTCTCACATTCAGTGTTCTCAGGTTAGTTAGATAAGGCAATCTTTTATCCTGGAGGAGAGTAAATCTTACATTTGGGAAAGAAGCAAATGAATTAAATCTGCATAAGGTGTTCCTATCCCAAAGTGCAGTTGTGTCTAACAATCAGGTCATAGTGTCTGCTACCTGTACAGGCTAGGTGAAAAACAATAAAGAAGACCTTGAGCCCTGGAGGAATTCACAATCTTGGCTGACAAAGACTTAACCCACATTTAAGCCTTGGTGTTGTTTTCCATTTGGTTTCTGTCTCTGCAAGCTGAGTACTAGTGATATGAAGCCACTAGGTAGAGTTCTGCCTCATCTTCATCTTCGTTCATGATGTGCTCCCCATCTGCCTCAGCCTTCCTCCCCAAAGTAGAATGTAAGCAACTTTAGATCAGGGACTTTTCTTCACTTAATGGCTCTTATATCCCTAGGAAACCCAGTGCCTGTTGGGAGGTACTGGATTAGATTGGATTGGTATACCTTACCTTAATAAGTTCTTTAGATGCTTCTTTCCTGGGTAGATCAGGTTCGTAGCTAACTTTATGAAAGCATAGGTTTTATATCACAGTATCACAAATAACAAATCTGAAATCGGGATAAGTCATATGCTTCATGTTCCAGAGGAGGGATTCTTAACCTGGGGTCTGTGAAATTATTTTTAAAAGACATTTTGGTAACTGTATCTCATTGTATTTAGATTCCTCATTTTTTCTTCCTATATATTTTACTTAAAAGCATTATTCTGAAAATAAATTCATAGACTTCACCAGGCTAGGAATCTGGTACAAAAAAATAAGTTAAAAACCCCTATTCTAATAGAAAGAGCCTATAGTTGAAAATGAGGAAATCTGAGTTTTAGGGGAGAGGGAAGAGGAAAGTAATAAGTTTTTATATATAACTTACTAGGTAATAAGTGCTTTAAATCCTTTTTGTCCCATTTGATCCTAAGAACAACCTCTGCAGATAGGTATTGCTATTATCTCTGTTTTTTTTTAAAAAGGAAACTGAGGCAAAAAACAGGTTAAGTGATTTTCCTAGGTTCATATAGCTATTAAATGTCTGATGCTGGATTGGAACTTTCCCAACTCCAGGCTCAGAACTCTATCCCTTGCACCACATATCTGTCTTGATTGTTCAGATTTGATTCCTGACTTGGTCACTGCTTTAGCATTCATATATGTAAAATGGGGGGGGAGCAAGAATACCTATTCTATTACCTCATATGGTTGTTGGAAGTCAAAGAAGATCAGACATTTCATTTTCTTAGCAAGCTTTCAAATGCGGGCCAACTCATCAATCAATCAATAACCAAGTATTTATTTAGAGCCTCCTACAGCCTAAGCATCATGCTCAGTCCTGAGGGTGCAAGTGCAAAGGTACAAATAATGAAACAACCCTTCTCACAATGAGCTTACTTTCTGATGCAGATAACAAATACATATCTATCTAAATATATATATATATGTATAATATGTATTCTTGTGTGCATGCACACAAAGTTCAGAATACTATTGCATATGTTATATTTACATATATTTTCTTAGATATAAATATATAGACATGTTAATATCTCTTAATCACTGAAAATTACTGTAGTTTATTAGCAAATTTCGATATTCCCTTGAGGAAAATATTTGCAAGTTTGAATTAGTATATCTGAATTTTTCTAAATCCTCAAAATAAGTTTGGTAAACTGATTTGAAATACCCCTGGAACTTCTACAGAAAATTTTGGCTAGAAGTTCCATAAGAACTGCCTCCACTGGAAGCATTTTTAGTAGTTTCTCATTTTTTGTAGATTTAACCAAATGAGCTGTTTTGAAAATTGCTTTGTAAATTCCAGCTTGCCTTCACGTGGTACCAAAATTTCAAGTTTGCTCATGTTTTATAGGATACATTTTGCTTCTATGTACATGAAAGTAATGCTCAGAAACTGCCCTGGGAAGAAATTAGATTTAAAGTGAAATTGTAGCCAGGCAAAAGAACTCCAGAGTTTGCTAGAATTGAGTTGTCTTCTTTTCTTGAACTTTTTTTACAAGAATGGCAGTGTGGAGTGAAAGGGAGGGGATAAAAGGGAGAGGACAACTTTCTATCTTTCATTCAAATGCTTTAAAAACTGTAAATTCCTTTCCTTAATTCTTATTAATTTTCTTTGCTTGTAACCACCAGCTGAAGATAGGTAGTAGCTAGCTTTAGGGAATAATTTAGGGTGGAGGCTTATAATGAATTTAAAAACACCCCATATCAAGGATTTAGTCCAGATGTATTTTTTTCTTTTTAAAAGTACAGTCCAGATGTCATTTGTACTTTGCTCATTCTCTGCAGGCCAAGACGAGCTTACTCTCTGTCCACTGGCTCATTTTCAGCTTCCAGTGTTTGCCTCAATATTTTGGGCAATAGATCATTTGCTTGTAATGTGCCGCACCTATGAACCTCCTCCCTCCCAGTGATGGGGCAGGCCTGCAACAGGATGGGAAGGTTAGTTAGTAAATCAATCTGTGACTTTGTTGGTATTTAGTCTCCTTGCTCTAAATAATCCAAGCAACAGCCTTAACTATGGTTTCCCATTCATTACTCATCCCAGACGGACTTGGAATATGTCTTCCTTTCCTTTGCACTATCCTGGTCCTGTCAATCCCATTTGCTGAATTACAGAATTTTAGCAATTGAAGGGGTGTTGGCAGCCATCTAGCAAAACTCAAATCTCCCTCCCAACTTCCATTTCCCAAAGAACTCCCACAAAAATTTCATCTGACAAATGATCCTGTAACCTTTGCTTGAAGGAAGAAACAGATTATCTCCCAAGGCAACCTATTCCACACTGGACAGACCTAGAAGTTTTTTTGTTTTTTTTTTCCCTGAAATTAAGCCTAAATAGGTTTCTTTACAATTTTCACCTGCTATTTATACTGATTCTGCTGTCTTTCTTCTTTCTGGAAGTCATAGTTTGCTAGGACTCTTGGAGTTTAAAAGGTCTAAGTTTGTTTCCAATCTCAGATATTTACTAGCTGTGTGGCCCTAGACAAGTCATAAACTCTCTGCCACAGAATTCTCCCTGGTAACCCTTACTTTTTAGGATTATGGAGGACTACCAGAACTGGTGTAGGTAAAATGAATTGTAAACTTTAAAATGTTATGAAAATGTTAGCTATTGTCACCTTGCCTTTTCTTTCTTTTTATTTGAATATGTTTGGGAGTGGGCCCAAGAGTGACTAGATTTGATGAAATTATCCTGGGTGATGCACATTTAGAAAACTATAAGAGTCAAGAGTGTGATTGAAGAAGTATTTCTTTGGGGGGTAGGAATTTTAAGTTCTATTTTGATATCTTTGTGAATAGCACAAAGGACATAAACAGACAGTGAAATGCTGTTTCCCTTCTGTGAATGGTAAAAAGAAAGCTTGAGACCTTTCCCCCATCTTTTCTCTTCTCTTCTCTCTCTCTCTCTCTCTCTCTCTCTCTCTCTCTCTCTCTCTCTCTCATTCTAAAGGAACCAATTAAAAAGTAGATTTAAAATTATGAAAATATCCTTTATGTATGAATCAAACTTTCTCACCCTGGTAGAGATATTGCCCGGAGGAAAGAAGAAACTCTAGATTTTCCATTTGGGAAGTTTCTTTTATTGCATTTTGATTTGGAGCAGTCCTCCCTGAACAGTTGGAAGAAAGGATAATAGTGGGCAGACCAAAGCTTTGGAAAGGTCTTAAAGAGGTCTAGTAGCTGACAAATCCATGACCATCATTATCTCTTGCTGGAACCCACAAGCATGCAAATTATGTCTCTATATTTTGGGGGCAGGGGGAGAGAGACAGAGAGACAGAATTTATTAATAAATGACTATGGACCAGATACTCTAGTAAACACTAGGGATATAAATTAAAAATATGAAATAGTCCCTGCCCTCAAGGAATTTACAGCCTAATGGGTATTAGACTACTAGGGAGTTGGTGAAAAAGTTGGTAGAATGAGTTTAAATTGATAGTGAAATGAATGACTTGAAGAAAAGCTCAACTCAAAAACTTTACTTCTTATTTGGGCTCCATTCTGAACATATCTGAACATATAGGGTATTTTTTCCCTGTGATTTCATCAAAGTAGGAACTTACTTGGTGAAGAAATTCTTTACCAAAGCTGAACCTTCAATGTTCAGGAATTTTCAGTATAAGAAATTATCTGAGAACACTGAAAATTTAAGAGACTTGACTAAAATCATGCAACTAGTTTGTATCAGAGAAAGGCAAGTCTTTCTGACTCCAAGACTTGTTCCTTATTCACTACACCACATTGTCTCTCACATAACTGATGGTCATACTAAAAAGTACTTTCAGTTTAAGAATTGGAAATACTCTATCCTTTGTTACACATCTATGCATATCCCAAACTTTCACCTCATAAAATATAAGCTTCTTGAGGTCAAGGACTAATTCATTTTTATCTTTGTGTATATACCCTAGTACCTAGCCCAGGAACTGGAAAGTACTAAGCACTTTGTTACTTGAGACTATCCTGGATCAGGGAAGCATCAGAATTAGTAAGACTGAGTTCTCCTGTAGGCAGATTTGGCTAGTCTTCATCTAACTACTAGTTTCCATTGACTAGAAGGGAGCTCTGCATCATCTTCATAAGGAGACTGTTGGAGGACCTTCATTCCACCTCCTTTACATTACACAGGAGGACAGTGAGCAATAGAGGTCATATGACTTGCCCCTATGCAGGACATGGAGTCCTGAGATAGAATCGAGTCCTACTCTTTTGACTCCCAGGTCAGGGCTCTTTTGACTGAGACCCTATTGCTTCTAGAGAAAGGGAAATCCTGCCCAGCCTCCCTTCCCCCTGAAAAAACAACTCCCTTGCAGTTATTTCTGTCAACTCCCTGTAAGTTAAAGGGTTAATTTGCTTTGATGTTCCTCTCACAAAGAGCTGAGGTTACCAGTCTTTTCACTACTATGTGTATTCCCACAACAAACAAGGATGGTTGCATTTTCAAAGCATTGCCTGGACTTTTAATGGCATAACTACAAGTTAAGGTCTATGAGAGAAGAGAAGGTCAGGTCTTGTGCAAGTCTTTGAAAATTCACTTGGGACATTTTATGTGTGAGAGCTGGAGCTTGAAAGACATGAAGCCCATACCTTGAATTCACTTTCCCATGAAAGGCTGAAGAAGCTAGCTAGAGGAGAAAGGGGGGGGGAAGCTATTTACACTGAAATCTCAGCCCTCAAATTCTTGAGTTTGATCAGTGGCAAGTAAAATTCTTTAGCTGGCACTATCAATCTAGGATAAGGGAAATTTGTGATTAAGATGAAATCATGTATATAATGTGATTTTTAAGGATCTAGTATATTATTTAGGAATGGAGCGAAGGACTAAGACTCAAAATCATCTGTGTATCCTAAGACAAGTCACTTCTTTAGATCTGTTTACTCATCTATAAAAATATGCTGTTTCTCAATTATCTGTGATCTTCTTCATATAAATATATTCAGAGGAATGGAGCCCCATAATAACAGAACTACACAGAAGCAAAGAATGTTTCCTAAAGTACAGAAGTTTTGTTATTTTATTTTTTTAAATAATATCTGCCCTTGGTTTATTTGGTTGCCATAACAACTCATCCATACATCTTTCCACTCCCACCTTTTAAAAACATTATGACAGTTTCTGACTGGAATTACATCACTTGAATATTCAGTAACTATGATAGCACAAGACAGTTTTGAAAATATGTATTAAATTTGTGCTTTTATACAGGTAGATGGTTTATTTTGACCCATGGGATAAAAGAAATCATATATCAGTTCTTCAGACTGAATCAAGAGTAAAGTGCATTTCTTTACTTCACTCCCTACAACTAGTACTCCAACACATGTTGGATAATCTATCATGACCTGGAGGTTTTAACCCTTTTATTTCTGAAATCTGTCCTGACTGGTGACAATCTTGCCTCACCAGGACTGCACAATCCTAGAACCATGAAGCAATGAGTTTTGATACTGTTCCTGGAAGGTATAAGCCCTTTTCTTTTTTGTTCCTTTCATCATTCCATAACTTTTTACAATTGTGTCTGGCCCATAGTTAAATAAATGTTTCCTACGTGACAGATTGAATTTTCTCCAAATCAGAATCGAAGCTCCTTAAGGACAGGGGCTGTCTTTGAATTTGTACTTGTATCCTCATAACTTGATACATATATGGTGTATAATATGAGTTTGCTTTATTTTTTCACTCATTCAATTGCTGTTATAAAAATTAATAAAATTAATATTTGTAAATATAAATATGCATAAATGAATTAGAAAATTTACTCTTAAAAGTGTATTCTGTGTGCGGATCTCTAAGATTCTTTTAAGGGACTCATAAGGTCAAAACCATTTTTTAATAATACTGAGATGTTTTCATTTTGAACACATTAAATACTGTAAATATAGTACACATAAACAAAAACTCTTTGGGAATTCTCAATAATTTTTAAGAGTATAAAGCACACCTCAGTCAATAATTTCTTCATTTTCCACCTAGCTGAACTCTTATGGATTTCTCCATCATCCTCTCCCTATGTTTTCCTTCTTTTATGAGACCAAAAAATTTGAAAACTACTAAATAGGAATGTCAGTAAAACGAATGAAAACTTTCCTGTCTAAAGGCAGGAGAAATGTGATGATAGTCTTTGGCATTACTCTATATTAAAATTTCTAAGTGAAACTTTTACAAAAGTTGTCTTCTTTATTTTGAGTCCATTTTTTGAACATCACTATGTGAAAGTTTGTTGCTGTTATTGTTGTTGTCATTCTTCAGTCAAGTTTGCTCTCCTTGACCCTTTTTAGACTTTATTTGGTAAACACAAAGGAATGGTTTGCCATTTTCTTCTCTAGCTCATTTTATAAATGAAAAAACTGAGGCAAACAGTGACTTACCCAACTAATAAGTATCTGAGGCTGTATTTGAATTCATGAAGATAAATCTTTCAGTCTCCAGGCCCGAACATTCCTTCCACTTCACCATTTGACTTAAATTATTTATTGGGGATGTGGGGAAACTTCTTTTTTGGCCTAGTGTTTGAGTTAGTAGACAGTGAAAGATATTCAAAAAGAAAACTATCAATCCAACATTATCATTTCAAAGAAAAGCAGATGCAGAAGGAAACACAGAGGATAATTTTGTTATTACTTTGTTAGAATTATTCATTAAAAAATTCTATAATAGAAGATCATAGTTTTATTTGCAACCATACAATCTTCTTTTATTTTTGTTTTGTTTTTAGGCAACTAGGTAGTACAGGTACTAGTCTTTGGAGTTTTAAAGTTCTGAAAGATTTGGGGTCAAATCTGATCTCAGACATACTTGTTATGTGACCCCACCTAAGCAAGTCACTGAAACTGATGCAGATAGCTTCATTTTCCCCAAATATAAAGTAGAATGATAGCACTTACTTCTCATGACTTTGAAGGTATAATGAGTTAATATTTGTAAAGCACTTAGCATAGTACTTAGAACATATGAAATTCTTAATAAATGTTAATTTTTGTCCTTACTTCATCTTTGTGTGTTTATCATTTACTAATATTTTTTAACTTAGCTTGTGGTTAGAATATCATCTAACCCAAAAAAGATAACTGTAGAGCCCAGACTGACTTCAGATATGTTCCAAGACAGCCAATCATTGGAAGGAATCCTCAGATCCCACCTGGTCTTTGTTTTGAGACCCTCAAATTTTGAGCCACCCCATCCCAAATTTCCTTAAATTAGATTGTCTTACTTAATTATATTCAACTCATACTACCTACATGAGGTCAAAAAAACATGGCATAACCTCAAAGAAAATTGGGGAGGGAACTAACTACTTCTATCTCTCTCTTTCCCCTCCTCTTTGTCTTCTCGCTCTCATTCTCTCTCTCTCTCTCTCTCTCTCTCTCTCTCTCATAAATTCTTTAAAAATTTATTTCAACTTTGGGGATTTATTTTCACAAAGAATAGTTGCATATGGAAATATTTCTGTTTGTTGTTTAAGCTAATAATGAAAAGTAAGATGAATAAATGCATATAAAAGTGAGGGGTAGTTTTACAGGGGATACAGTTAAAGGTATACTGGATTACTATTCAGAAATCTGATCTCAAATACTGATTAATGCACTATCTCAGTCAATCCAGTAAACACTCTGAGTCTCTCAGTTTTCTTCAAGTTCCTTGAACTATAGGTTCTTAATATTTGTCACTGTGATTATGGACTACTGTGGACTACATCTAGTAAGGGATGAAGCTTCTAGAGCATTTCTGAAGTTGAGTCTCTAGCTTTCAGTGCCTTTATGACTCCCAGAATCCCTTGTAGGATCTATGTACTTTATGTCCTTCTGGGCTATGTTATCCCCCAGTGAAGGAGAGAGAAGTGTTTGCATTCTTTTGAGTTTTTATTCATGAAAAACCAACAACAAAAACTCTTCTATTCTTGGAAAATGGGAAGAGTAGGCTTATTGACTTGGACCAGGACCCTCCTGACAGGCATGTCTCTTCACACTGTACCATAATGCTATGTAGCATGCTTTGAAGGTCCCCAAATGGTGGTGGTCTGGCCTTGTCTTTCAGTGGATACTGATCTTTATCACAAAGCCATAACAAACTCTTCAGAGGTCAGAAAATAAGGGGCAGTAGGCTAAGTGACCTTAGCCTACATTCAGAAGATCCTTAGAATGAAGAGTAAATATATTTCTGGGATATCACCTTAATAATTTTTGGCCCCAGGATGTCAAAAGGACAAAGTTGGGAATATATCTGTAAGTCAAGAACTGACCTGGCTAAGTTTGGAAAAGTCACCTTCCTCTAGGTTAGCCAAAAGAATGAACATTCCAGTCACAGAAAGCACCACAATTTACCAACTGGTTAGAGAAATTGAAATTATCATATCAGCAAGAGGAATGGTTAACCTGATAAAATTATAATTTATAGTTTCTCAGAGTATTGAAGTATAATGGATAGTTAACATAATATCTTGTCTTCAGGGTTCCTAGAGTCAAGTTAACAAGTATTTATTAGGTATCAAGGACTTAGAATCAGGAAGACCAGCATTTAAATCTGTCCTCAGATACTATCTATGTGACATTGGGGAAGTCACTTAATGTCTATTTGCTTTAATTTTTCTAGAGAAAGAAAAGGCAAATCATCACTCCACTATCTTTACCAAGAAAAATCTTAAATAAGGTCACAAAAGAGATGGACATAACTTAAATGACTCAACTACAAGTGTGCCAGATTTAGAGCAATAATCTTTTTTTTATTTTTGTGTTTATTAGTATTTATATAAATCAACAACATCCTCCAATACTACTTGGTTCTTTCCTGATGGTTTCAAATTCTTCTCAGCAGTCACTCAAAGGAAGCTTAAGAACAGAAGATGGTACATTTTCAGGTGCTGTTGTCACCTATACCAAAGCAGTTTCCATATCACATGGCCCTATTCCTCCTTCTTTTGGGGAGGGGTAGCAGGGACAAGTCATGACAAAATAAAGTTTGCATGTCTGGAAGGTAGTCTTCAAAAGTAGAAGAACATAAACTCTTACATGAAAACCCTGGGAGACTATGTCAGTTCCTACAGAACATTTCCCTCTTCCCTTCATTCCATTCCCTAACTCTCACTTGCCCATTAATTGCTATTAACTGCTGAATCTCCCATGACCTTCTCTACAACACTGAGGCTACCAAGATTTCCCTGCTCCTCTCCTGTCTGTCTTCTTTTATCCCATTTGTCTACTTGACCTTTCATCCTTTGACCTCCTCAAACCTCCCAATAAGCCTAATATGTAAATATATATGTAATAATGATATATGTATATAATTTCATATATATTCATTATCAGGACATTAACATATTGTATGAAGATCATTTGAAAAAAACTTGGGATGTTTGATTTAGAGAAGAGAGACTGGTAGAGACAGAGGAGGACATGAAAAGTGTCAAGTATTTCAAGGGAAAGTATTCCATGGCAAAGAGGTAAGACTTGCACTTGACTTCTCAAAGTCAAACTAGGAGCAATCAGAAAACACTACAAAGCTATCAATTTAGGAAGGAATGAACTGAGTTCAAATCCAGCCTCAGACACATCCCAGCCATGTGACCCTGGGATCCAGTCACTAACTTATTTGTCTTAGTTTCTTCAAATGTAAAAATAGGGGTCAAAAGGTTACTGCAATGATCAAATGAGATCAGATTTGTGAAGTAGTTAGTACAGTATCTGGCACATAAGAGTTCAATATATAGTAATTTCCTTCCTACCAGCCTACTTAACTTCCTTCCTTCCTTCCTCCCTTCCCTTTTTTCTCCTATATTTATAGTAGAAATTCCTTCTGGATACAATTTATGCTAGCTGGTCATTGACGTACCTTCAGTTCAATAAATTATTGTTTTTATACATCCTTCATTTTCGAAGAGGACCGGTGACATCATAGGATGATGTCTTGACTTGAATATGAATTGGATTAAGTGAGGCTGTGTTCACAAAGCCAACATACTCCCTCTCTCTTCCAGCATCCAGAGGCAACACAAAAGACAAGATGACTGGCAACAGCCCTGGATGCAGTGGATGACTTTAAGGTCTCCAATGTCTAACCAAGCTCTAAGTGCAGCACAGCACCTGCTTCAACTAACTTCATGGCCTTCAGAACAAATTGTTCTCATTTATTCATTCTTCACATTCAGGGATAGACATCATCCTCACTTATCAACTGATTTGAGAACTATCAGTTACCCTCTCGCTAGTTTGGTTCATCTGCCCAGATAGTTTTATCAGGGTATGGTCACTGGGCATGCTATAGCTTCTTGGAGCCACAGATGAGAGTTGGGTGATAGGTGGACATCAAAGGTGGATGAACAGCCCTGAAAAGGATTCCACTAAATCCTCACACCCACCACAGGTACTAGTTCTCCCTAAAATGTTTATTGACTGAATAAATTACTAGATGCATGATGAACAAAACCTCTAGTTCAAGTTAAGAATTTTGCAGTCATTTTATCCTGTTCCACAAATATCTGCTCTAGAACCAAAGGACCTAGGCCCAAACTTAATTTCTGCTATCTACTACCTCTGGTTCCTTAGAAACAAGATCCTTAACCTCCTTGGGCCTCAGTTTCCTCATCTGTAAAATGAATGGTTAGGCATAGATGGTCTCTGACTTCTGAAATCTCTTTCAAAATCTTAGATGTTCCATCATTTAGATGCATGACCTTTAATTTGTTAATATCAAGTTTTCCTTATCCCTGCCTATTCTTAACTTTCTGATTCATGGTTCTTGTAGAAGCTTGCATTTAAAAATGACTAGAAGTCTGCAATGTTCTTCCATGAATCTGTCTGTTTAATAATTCTTGGCATTATTTTATTATTCTTTAAACTTCTTCATAGTTTCTAACTAGGGCCCAGTTAGGTCAGTGGATAGAGTGCCAGACCTGGAGCCAGAAAGATCTAAATTCAAATCTGTCTTTAAACATTTACTAACTGTGTGATACTGGGCAAGTGACTTAATTCTGTTTGCCTCAATTACTTCATCTGTAAAATGAACTGGAGAAGGAAATGGCAAATCACTCTTTTCCAAGAAATCCCCAAATTGTTATCAGATATGACAGAACAAAAATAAATATTTTCTAACTATTTGATTTAGAGAGAGGGAAAGGCAAAATGACTCCCTTTGTTTATCTTCTAGTAGAATAATAGATTTGGGGAAAATGGAGCAGCATGTAATTACGTGACTGAATTGAGGCAACTATTTGTTGCAAAATTGATTTCTGCCTTAAAAAAATGGCAGTATCATCACTAGCCCTTAAATCTGGCATGGAGTTTAAAATTCAGAAGCTACAATATTAACTTTAATGCTCCAGCTGTGTTGAGGAGAAAGGTAAAGGGATGCTAGCAAAAAAGACAATAATTACTTGGGATCTGGCTAGATTGGAGATAATTAAAGGAACTTATGAAGGCACAGGTGTTCTGTTCACTCTCTTTGTTCCTTTCTTATTGAGCAAAACCAAGGTAGGTGTCTTATCTATTCATGATGGGTGAGACAAAAGTTATCATCAATACATATCTGAAAATAAAATAGTTTATGTTTATCTCATTTATGTTGTATGCCTATCTCTACATCTTAGTCTGTTTCTCTATCTTATCTTTGAGTATCCTTTATCTTGCTTTCCCTGTCTCTCTTTCCCTTTTTATTTCTCCTGGTGCATGGTTTGGAGCTGAGAATACTCTTTAGACTCCATTTGGGTCAAAGGGTCTCAATTTACCCCAACAGAGATAAATTTATTTCATCTTTTTTTACAGGAATGTATGAGTGTATCTCTTCACTTCAGTGTTATTTTATCCTGTTCCACAAATACCTGCTCTAGAACCAAAGGACCTAGGTCCAAATTTAATTTCTGCTATTACCTTTGGTTTTGGCAAGATTTCTCTGTTTTCACTTAAATAGAAATTTACCCCCAAGATATATGCACTTCCTTAAATATCTTTCTCTCTTTCTCAGGCAAATTGACCACAGTGGGATAAAGTGCCAGTGGTGCACCTTATTATTCACTAATTAAAACTCCCTAATGGGTATAGTACTTTTTTTTAAGTTTTATGTTGCAAATTTTTTCCCTCCCTCCAGTCCATCTGCACCCATCAAGAAGGCAAGCAATATTTGGATATAGCATTTAGAAGGGAATATGCATTTGATAACAAATCCCAGATCTTTTATCAGATTTAGAGCTCCATATAGTCAATCAAATGATGTCTTAGCTTCAAGTAGTATAACTTAACCATGAACAGAGTGAAAACCCAAGAACTTTTGTCCAAGGAGGCAGGACCTGAGACAGTCTGAGCTCTGACATACTTTGGTTAGTCCCTGACTCCTGGTTCCAAATGTTGAGACCAAGAAAGATGTAAAAGAAACAAAAAAAGGAACAATTGAGCAAGAGCAAGATAAACTAAAATAATAAAAAAAGAAACTAAAACAAGATAGAAAGAAATTTTGTTTTGTGGTTGATAGCAATTTGCTTTTTTACAAAGACCAAGCCTGAATATCTGTCCCTCTTCATCTCCTGTTCTTGGTCCCTTCAAGGTCCAGGTCTAGCTTCATTTCTCAGGAGAGATCTCTCTAGACTTTTTTTCCAGTTGTTGGTAACCTCCCCACTATGCCCTAAAAGCAATAAAAATGTTCGTTCCCTTTGTCTCAGCAATTCTAATTCTAGGTTTATATCCAGAAGAAATCAAAAAATGGGGAAAATCCCACATGTTCCAAAAGATTCATTGCAACTCTATAGGGAATGGTTAAACAAGTTATGGTAGATGAATACTATGGAATATTATTGTTCTATAAGAAATCATAAATGGCCAGTCTCTAGAGAAGCATGGAATCATTTACTGGATCTGATGCTGAATGACAGGAATAGAACCAAGAGAACAATGTACACATTAACAACAACATTGTGAGATGATCAACCTTGATGGAAGCAGCTCCTCTCAGTGGTTCAGAGCCATGGACAATGTTATCCCCATCCAGAGGAAGAAAAACAAAACAAAACAAACAAAAAATTCATCAGAATCTGATGAACACTTCATAAAAATTATCTCTTATGTATCTCTTTTCCTTAAGTCTAATTCCTCATACCAAAAATGACTAATCTGTAAATATACTTAACACAAATGTGTATTTATCATATTAACCTGTTAGCCATTGAAGGGAGCAGGGTAAGAAGAAAGGGTGGAAGGAAATTTTGTAACATTAAAATAAACATATGCATGTGGATGAATATTGAGAAAGACTTTCATAACATATATTTGGAGAAATAAAATATCAATTAAAAAAAGAATGAGAGAAAACAGAAAGAGGATCAGTATTCTGTCTTTTTTTCTTCCCAAATATTAGATTTAGGACTGGACCTAGGATTTCACAGTTGAATGTGACATTAGGACACTTCCTCCCTCAGAGAGTACCCTGGAGCACTGAATGATTTGAAGCCATTATGTATCATAGGAGCAACTTGAATTCAGGTCTTCCTGGTTTTGAACTTGGTTTCCTATCCACAATGTCTCATTTCCCCAGTTTTAAAAGAATAATTGTTCAGCTGTTTCATTCATGCCTGACTTTTTGTGCCCCCTTTTGAGGTTTTCTTGGCAAAGATACTGGGGTTTTTGCCCTTTCCTCCTACAGCTCTTTTCACAGATGAGAGAACTGAGACAAACAGGGTTAAGAGATTTGCCCAGAGAAACACAGTTGATAAGTGTCTGAGGCTGAATTTGAACTCAGATCTTCCTGACTCCAGGTCAAGAACTATCTACTGCACCACCTAACTATCTTAAAAAAATGGCAACTGATCTTTGCATAACAGTTTAAGAAATGCAAAATAATTTATATATAATATCTCATTTAATTACTTCAATGACCTTTTGAGATGGATGCTTAATGGCTTAATGAATCTCATTGTGAAGTAGAGAGAACTGAGTTGCCCACAGATTTTAAGTGTCCAGCCCAATGTGAGAGAATTTGAATCCATATCTTCTTGATCTCAGGTCCAAAATGCCATCCACTCTGCTATGTAATCTCCCTATGTAATCTTCAATACATTGAGCAGACTTTTCATGGACTATTTATGGGAAGTCATAGGCAGGTATTAAACAGAATGAGATTTTGTGGGAGTCTTATGTTCTAGTCTGGTGGAGCTCATACATATGATAATGATATCATAGACTGGTTAAAGAGGTAGTTATCCCTTCTGACTGAATACCATGGCACACAGTCTGATGCACTGCAATGGGTTTTGTCCATCACATAGAGACAGGTAGGTTCCCTCATTAGTGTGAATGATGGATGCAGTGGTTACATTATTCAAACTGCATGGTACATTTGCTTTGGGCAGGAACCAATAATATATTTTACCTAATTACAATTTTGAAAAGGTGAGAATTCAGATTTATTTGATGACTTCACAAAATTCATTGATCCAACCTTGATACTCTTAATACCTTCTTAGCACCTCAGTTGCCTCTCTTCTCTGATTGGATTACTGGAGGATGGAGCAATAAACTCCTTCCAATTTTTTTTTATATAAGGCTTTGAAGCTAAACTTTTTATTCTCCATGAATTTCTCTAACTGGGTTTGACTTCAAGATCATTCCCTAGAGCAGAGTGCCCATTGGTAACAACACCCTATCCACTCCCAATTCCAGCTTCCTTTTTTTTTTTTTTCTTCCCTTATTGGATTGCAAGCTTCTTGAGGGCAAAGACTGTATTTTTTATTTGTATTTCCACAAGTATGGTAGGCACTTAATGTATATTCATTATTCATATAGGACCTAACCACTCTGAACAGAGAATTTGAAGTTTCAAACTTCACAAAACAAGTGATAAAAGGACTGTGAAAGAAATGACTGGGATATTTTATATTCCTGAGTCAACAGAATTAATTTTTTAGAGTGAGAAACTGTTGTTGCTGTTCTGTAGTTCAGTCTTGTTTGACTCTCTGTAACCCCATGGACCACAACTAGATCCTGAAGTCTGTCCAAACTCATGTTTGTTGCTTCCATGGTACTATCTATATTGATCTCATCTTCTGCCATCCTCTTCTCCTTGTACCTTCAATCTCCCCCAACATCACAACCTTATCCAATGAGACCCATGTTCTCATTATGGGGGGCAAAATATCTAAGTTTCAGCTTCAGTATTTATTCTTCCAATGAATAGTTGGAGTTATTTTCTATAAATATTGACTGATTTGATCTCCTTGCTGTCCAAGGGACTCTCAAAAGTCTTCCCTAGCCCTACAATTCAAAGACCTCGATTTTGTGGAGCTCAGCCTTCCCTATAGTCCAACTCTCAATAGCAGTCATAATTGCTACTAAAATACACATAGTTTTAACTATATGGTCTTTTATTGACAAAGTGATATCTGTGCTTTCTAGTGTGCTGTGCAGATTTACTAAAACTTTCCTTCCAAGGAGCATTTATAGCTTCAGTTAGTGTTTATGCTGATCTTTGAGCTCAATATGATAAAATAAAGGGAGAAGAAATAGAAACAGAGTCCAGAGGACTTCTATTCAATTTCCATTTCTTTTCTTTACTATGTAACCTTGAGCAGTTTATACTTTTTGGGCCTTGGCTTCTCAATCTGTAAAGTATGGGAGATGGAGTAGATACTCTGCAAGGTCCCTTTCACCTTTAAATTCTATAGTGATAAAATTAAAAAAAATGTTCTTCTAAAAGTTTGTGGCATTATTTTCTCTCTAATATCTTGCTTATATAAAGACATTTCTTCTTACTACCAATATTGCTACACATAACATTGCTGAAAACCTTGAAAAGTATCCTCTTTGCAAAAGTGAGAGATGAAATTATTAAAAATGCCATATAATTTCTATAATGATTTTATAAGCAAAAATTTGATTTGGGGGTCTTACTCTTAGACGCTTGAGTTGCTACATAGAGAAAAGCTAAAATGAGACAAAATTTTATCTTCTAACTGCAGTATTTGACTTCCAATGAAGATAAAAATTATTTTGTACAAATATATGTTATGAAAATTTTTCACCATTCATTCATATGCCTATGTATATTTTCAATTTACAAAATTTCCTTCCACCCTCCCTTCCCACTCCTCTACCCTCAGTGGCAAACAGGTTAATATTTTATACGCACAATTGTGCTAAATATGTTTAGAGATTAGTCATTTTCAGCATGAGGAATTAGGATTAGTGGAGAAAAATACATAAGAGATATTTTTTTAAAAAGTGAATTTAGTGTTCATCAGATTCTGAAGAATTTTGTTTTTTTTTGTTTTGTTTTTATTCCTGTGAATGGGGATAGTATTGTCCAAAGCCTGTTTAACAGGGTTGTCCTGTCTCTCTGAACTGCTGAGAGCAGATGTATCCATCAGAGTTGATCATCTCACAATGCTGGTTAATGTGCACTTTGTTCTCTTGGTTTTTGCCCCCTTCACTCAGCATCAGAACCTCTAATTCATTCCATGTTTCTCTAGAGTCTGACTGTTTATGGTTCCTTATAGAAAATAATATTCCATAGTATTCATCTATCATAACTTGTTTAGCTATTTCCCCAATTGATAGACAATCCCCTCAATTTCCAATTCTTTGCCACTAAAAAAAGAGCTGCTATGAATATTTTGGAACATGTGGGATTTTTCCCATTTTTTATGATTTCTTCTGTATACATAGACCTAGAATTGGAATATTTTTATTGCTCTTTTGGCATAATTCCATAATGCTCTCCAGAATGGTTGGATCATTTCACAACTCTACCAGTAATGCATTAATGTCCCAATTCTCTAACAAACCTCTCTAACATTGATCATTTCCCCATTTTTCTCATTTTTAGCCAATCTGATAGGTATGAGGTGATACTTCAGAGTTGTTTGAATTTGCATTTCTCTAATCAATAATGATTTGGAGCATTTTTTCATCTAATTATATATAGCTTTAATTTCTTCATTTGAAAACTGTCCATTCATACCTTTGACCATGGAGAGAAAAATTAGACTTAAATAAAATGTCAAACTGGCTGATAAAAAAAAAACAGGAAGGATTAGTGTTGACACAGAGACATGACCCCAGATCACTGTGCAGGCAACATGAAATGTACTGATTATCCCCAAATCATTTCTAGTACAAAAGTAGCAGGAACTGTAGGTAAAAATCTAGGATCCACAGTGCTTGGGGACATTCCCAAATCTAATCAGACTGACAACTCAGTCAACATTCAGAACACTGTTTATTTACTCATTTTTGGCAGATGAGTAAGTAAGAAAGATAGGACCCTGAGGAGATTGGTTCAAATGGGCTCTGGCTCCAGACACAATCAGCTAGGACAATGTCAAACAAAAACTTCCTATCAGCCCTTATTTTTTTGGTCTATCCTGGCACAAACACAAAATGACCTCAGATCATAGTGAGGGATAATAAAGATATATTGGGGAAATGTGACCCTTTGCTACCAGAAGGCTATAAAAATATAAGTAACAATGGAGGCATGTGAAGATAAAAGCTTAGGTTCACCAAACACTGCGTTTCCTACATACTTTAACAATTCCTATGCCCAGAAATGCATAGAAAACAAATTGCTGTGCTATGCCATTTGGGGCCCTTTGTATTATCAGCTGATTGTTCACAATAGTAAAAAATATAGAGCCTCTTAACAACAGTTTCTGTAAAGCATTATTAATTGTTATTTCTAATAATGTAATAAATGCCAGTGATATCCTGAGCCTAGCACCAAATTTGTTTTTCAATTTATTCCTGTTATAAGTGAATTTTGTTTTATTTCTAAAATCTAGTCCCTTTAGACTTTTTGAAATAATATTTTATAGATGTCTATGCATTTCAAATATCAGTTTCATTTAGAGAAGCAACATGGTGATCCAGATACTGTAATATAAAGGCTTGGAGTTGAATACAAAAATTCTGCCTTTTATACTTATTAGCAATGTGAACATGAGAAGTTCCTTCACATCACTGTGCCTCCATTTGCTTATCAGTAAAATAGGCAAAATAATACCAGAACTTCCCTCATAAGAGGTATTATACATCTCAAATAAGATAACATTACAAACTTGAAAATGTTCTGTAAATGACAGTTTAAAGATCATCAACATTTAGCCCAATATCTGTCACATAAAAGTGTTTATGAAAAACTGATTGATTAATTTATTTGCTGGTCCTAATGCCAAAAAGTCATATTTTCCCACTTACATGTTTATTCCCCCTATTCCAATTTGTATCTCTTTGACTTTATCATTTTGATTTTAATTTCAGCTTTTTCAAATCTTAAAGCCCTATAGAAATGTCTATTATTCTATTCAAGATGTTTTAGTTTTTCCTGTTAATTTTTGCCTTCATGTAGATGTTCTTGGCTAACATGTATAAGTTTTCTTATTAATGAAAAGATTCTATAGTATAATTAATTGGCAAAGAATAGGTTTTGTGGAATAATTTTGGAGAAATTCATCTAGCAAAATCTTGGTTGTGGAATAATCTAAATGGTTCTGGGAAGTCCTCCAATCACTAATAACTATAATAACTGCCTATGGTTGGTTGATGACCTGATATTTCCCTATCTGCCCATTAGTCCTTTGAGTTCAGAGAGGAAGTAAAGTGGTAGACTAGTAAGAGCACTGTTATCACATCACAGGTAGTGCAATGTTTATTTTATCCAAACTTTTCCAACAGTAACAAAAGCAAAAAAACAAATCAAAACAAACAAAAAGACCTAAAAATTTGAAAAAAAAGTATTTTCCAAATCAATAGCACTGAGACAGAAATACCACCCAAAGTAAAAGCCTTAAATTTTAAATGCTTAATGCTACCACTTACTGATCCATTCTTAGTCTAATCTGTGCACTGGTTGATATTTGTCTTTCATTCTCAAAGAAGACCATGACATCAGGGAGGTGATGCCATGAAAGCATATGGATGGGACTTCAATGAGAGGGCTGTGCTAAGTGACCGGTCTCACTTTCTCCTCCAGAGCCATCTGGGTCCAGGGGCCAGATATGAATCATGACACCAGGAGATGGTCCTAGATGCGAGGTAATCAGGGTTAAGTGACTTGCTCAAGGTCACAGAGTTAATAAGTGTCAAGTGTCTGAGGCCAGATTCAAATTCCAGTCCTCCTGACTCCAAGGGCAGTTTTCTATCCCCTGCACCAAGACCCCTTTTTGGTTGCTTCATATCAGTGACCCAATCTATAAACTGTCATATTTCATAGGTGGTAAAAGATATTGATTCTATTCAATCGCAAGAAGAAAAGAAAGGACTGAGCAATGTCTCAGAAGGGTAAGAGTGGACTGATCTTTAGACAGCTTCTCTGACTAAAGGAAAGGAAACTGGAAGGAAATCAAGCTGGAAGACTTCTCTAGAATATTCTCTGTGTAGGAATTCATACCTCTTCGATTCCCATATCCTTGGTTCTTGTCCTTTATTGAAGAAAAACAAATTGATATCACTATGTTTGAGACAAATTATAGTGTATCCTACTGTGGCTGATCAGAATAATATGCGCTCATAATGTTTTACCATAGGTTGGGCACAAATAATCCATATGAACACCTGGAGTGGGTTCTCTAAACTTACAGATGTCACACTTCCTTTGAGCTGTTTCGATTCTGCCTTCCTCATGGAATGAAGCTCCCCTCACTAATGACAGCATGCCATGCTGGGTGGTCCTGAGCCAGTGTCTCCCATGCTATACAATCAATTCCACAATTCTTCAATGAGACCTTCAGGTGTCTTGGTATCATTTCTTCTGCCCCCCCCCCCCATGAGTGTTTGCCCTGTGTAAATTCTCCATAATATAGTTTGGGTTTTTTTTGACAAACATACATCTGGCATTTTAATGTATCCATCCCATTGTGGTTTCACTCTCTGTAGTAATGTTGGAATGTTATGCAGTTTTGCTCAAGAAAGGACATCAGTGTCTGGTATCTTCTCCTGCCAGAGGATCTTCAGAATCTTCCTAATACAATTTAAATGGAATTGATTCAGTTTCCTGGCATGACACTGGTAGACTGTTCAGGTTTCACAGGCAAATAGCAATGAAGTCAGCACAATGGCTCTGTAAACCTTCAGTTTGGTAGCCAGGCTAATACTTCTCTCTCACACTTTTTTTTCAGAGCCTCTCAAACACTGAGCTAGCTTTATCAATGTGACTGCTAACCTCCTTGGAAAGAACACTGCCAAGGTAAGTGAATTTGTCTATAGTACTCAAAACTTCTCCATTTGCTTTAGTTGATAGTTCCACATGTGGATGGTGTGGTGCTGGCTGATGGAGCACCTGTTTTCTTGGTGTTAATTGTTAGATGAAAATTAGCACAAGCAGCAGAGAATAGATCTTTTCTTTATTGTATATTAATTTCAGAGGTTGTATTGAGTGCATGACCATCTGCAAACAGAATCATGCACCAACACTCCCTCTATTTTGGTCTTTCTTGTAGCCTTTTCAAGTTGAAGAATTTGCCATCAGTTCAGCAGCTGATCTTGAGGCCATGTTCATCTTCACTGAAGTCATTTGATAATGTGGATGAAAATATGCTAGAAAGTATAGGACATAGGCTTGTTTTACTCCATTTGTGACTGGAAAATCTCAAAAGCATCGTCCACTATCCTGAGCCTAGGCAAGCACACCATCATGAAATTGACATGCAATAATGATGAATTTCTCTGGCCAGAACCATATGCCAAATTTTGACATAATTTTCAATAACCCCTCATGACTGATGATATCAAAAGCTTTGGTCGGATTATAAATGTTGCATACAGTTCTCTGCTTGATTCCTGGTAGTTTTCCTGGAGCTGAATCTTGCCAGAGAAATAGCCCTGTAATTGTCACAGCACAATCTATTCCCTTTACCTTTATAGCGATGGATGATGGAGGCATTCTTGAATTCTTGGGGGATAACCTCTTCATGCCATATAGCCTGGAAAATTTCAGTCAGTTTTTGGATCAGCAATGGAGCCCCCACCTTGTAGATCTCAACTGGAATAGAATCAGCACCAGGTGATTTGTCTCTTTAAAGGAGCTTAATCACATTCAAAAACCTCTTCTTCAGTTGGAACTTGAGTCAAAGAAAAGTTTTATGATGCAGTTAAGAAAGGTAAATGACCAAAAATTGAAAGAAAAAAATCACTGGAAATGCAAGAAAAATGAAAGAAGGCTAGAAAAAGTATAACTCAAGAAGGTAAACTAAGAGAAAGGAAGAAAAATAACTAAAATAAATAAAATCAAAACTAAAAGACCTTGCTATATTGAACATATTGAACACTATTGAAGAAAATTAATCAAAGCTCTCCAATTAAAAATGAAATTCCAGACTCCCCAGAGGTAAGGAGAAAAAAAACAAAACAAGTCAACATAAAACTTCAGGATGAGTCAACAGAAGATATGATAATGGAAATTTGGTTAGAAATAAGTACTATCTAAGAAGAATTAAAGAAGACAAACAGGAAACAATTTAGAACTTGAGATGCAGACTCCTTCTAAAATAGAGGATATGAAAACCACATTGAAAGATTTGAGAATCCAAAATAAAGGAAAAGGGAGAAAACATATGTAAAGGAAAAGTAAAGGAAAAGACATCAAGATTGAAAAAACCTATAAATGATTTGCAAGCAAATTGACTTACCTTGAAAATAAGTATAGAAAGCATATTGTGTTCATTATTTAAAACATCTTTTATGTTTTTTCATTTTCCTCATGGTTTTTTTCCCCTTTAGTTCTAATTCTTCTTTCACAATATGACTAATATGGGAATATGTTTAACATGATTATAAAGGTACAAGACAAAAACAAGTACCTGCCAGCTCTTAGTCTTAAAAAAGAGAAAATAAAGTACAGAAAGCTACCTTAAGGGCCTCGATCTCCCAGGAGAACATGATAAATGTTATACACACACACACACACACACACACATACACACACACACATACACACACATATACACATATACATACACATACACACACATATATATGCATATATATGTATATATATGAAAACTACTCTGAATTCCTGACAAAGAAAAGTCTCATCTCATAAGGGAGCAAACTGGAAGCTTGAAAAATAGAGAAAATCATCTTAATCAGGGATTTTAGGAAGACATGGGTAGGAGTGATTTTATTGCAGATAAAATCAATCATTGGCAAATGTAGCTGAAGGTTTCATTTGGAAACCTTTGGTGTAGACAATAAATTCTGTAGGAACAATTAATTCAGAGTAACCATCTTGAGTTGTAATGGTCTAGAGAGTTTTCATCTAGAAGCATGCTCTATACTACAAGGGACTTAACTTTTTGTTGAATTGATGAACAAAAGGAGGCAATATTAATTTTGAAGGATGAATTACATTTAGACAGAAGGGAGTGTATATATTTTGTGACCCTTTTCTGTTAATCATAAAATTGGGATTCCTAATGTTGCCTGGACTGACCTCCACCACACAAAGTAAATCCTCCTTTCAACAATAATTATAGCAAAAGATTGATTTGGTGTCCCAAAATGGAGTTTGTATGAGACTTTGAAATCAAATACTGATGTGACCTTTGATTTGAAGTTAGGGCTAGGAAACAATTACCTTAGAAAATATTAAAGACCTTAAAATGTTGCGATTGCTGTGAACTTGAGTCAGTTGGGTGGTTGTTTCATCAAAGTTTTCAATTCTTACTAGTAAATAGTAAATCTCAATTCTAGGTAATCAATATAATTCTACCACTTCTGAAATAAAATTCATTTCAATTTCTAGAAAAATAGAGGTTTCTTTCTTTTCAATTTCTTTCTATTTCAGTTTATAAGTTGATTAGTACAAATGATGAGATCTTTGAGAAGTTACTGAAGTTGTGTTTACAGTACCAAATTTTATAGATTTTTAAGTATCAGAATGTTGTAGACTCCAAAATAAAATAAAATTTACTCCAAAGTGTTTTCCAGTCTAAGAAAGCATTTTGACATAGAGCAAAGGTGATTGGATGTGGAGTCAGGAAGTTCTTAATTTAAATACCAACTACTAGCCATGAGATCCTGATTTCATCATTAACATCACTCAGTCTCAGTTTCCACATTTGTAAACTACAGATAATAGTGTTGTGAAGACTGATGATAAAGTTTATCCTTCACTCTTAAAGAAGACTATGATGCCATGACAAGCACATGAATTGGATTTGAGGAGGGGGGGCTACTTTCTCTTCTTGAGCCATCCAGATCCAATGGCCAGATATGAATCAAGATGATTGGAGATGGCCTGGAGAAAAGGCATTAAGGGTTAAATGACTTGCTCAAGTTCACATAGCAATTCAGTGTCAGTTGGTCTGAGGCTGGATTCAAATTCCAGTCCTTCTGACTCCAAGACCAGTGCTCTATCCACTGTGCCAACTAGCTGCCATATGAAGATTAAAGAAGACAAGATATGTAGAATGATTTGCAAACCTGAAAGCACTATATAAATGGTAGTGATTTAAAGAGAAGTGGATAAAGAATGTCTGTCACCTAGAAGTGGTGATTGACAGTTAAAGGGAAATTTCAAAGAGTTGGTTCATCAGTACATATATTTTGCACAGAAACTGTAGATAAACAATGCATTTGGTCAAGAAATGAAGATGGTTAACTGGAGAGTGATTGAGAAAGTTTTCTATGTTTTCAATGACACCAAATTTCTTCTTGAAACAAAATAATACTTTAAAGAAAACCATCATTTCTCTTCTAGTCTTATCATATGACTATGAGTCATTTAATACCAAACTATCTGAGCAATCAAATGTATGGGTCCCCTAAAGAACAAAGGAGATGCAATTGGGTGTTAATAGACTGCAGCATATTACAGATTATGAGTTATGTGCTTGATGGGGAATTTAAATCATGAAAAATTTATGATGAGGAAAGGAGACATTCAATAAAATGAGATAATGGAGGGATAGCCTATGCACTCTACTGGTCACCAGATGAGGTCAGGAGATCAAGAGGAAGCCTTCTAGCACATTAGGTCAACTCCCTATGGAAGAGGCATGGGTGGAAATGTGGATAAGAGCTATGTGGGATGAGAAGGCATGAAAGGGATGTGACCTATTTATGTGGAGGGAGTGCCCACATTGATGACAATAATGATTCATTGATATTTTGAGGTAGATTTATAAGTTTAGGAGTAATGACCTATATATATTTGCTAAGCAAAAGCCACTTAAATAAGGAACAGATAGTGAGAAATAGAAAAAAAAAGTTGCTGAATAATTTTTAATGTGTTGTCATGGTTTTTAGGTAGATTTTATTTTAAATATATGAATTAAAACTTATTGATAACATTAGTCATTAGTTCTCTATCTTTGCTTTGTGATACAATACAATGATTTAGGCATTAAAACTACATTTGTCCAAATTTTTTTCTTAATTTTTGAATAATATGTGAATTATTAGTATTAATTATCATTTAAAAGTTTGATATATTCCTCCTATGAATCCAGCTGGATCGTGTTCTTTTCTTTATCACCTCCTTGATAACCAGTTCAATTTTTGATTAGACTTTAAAAATATATTTAGTTTTCTATTAATTTGTATATTTTATATTTTTAGAACAATTTCCTTTTTTAACAAAAATTGTTACATGACTCTACATTCTGATGAAACCTTTAATTTCATCTGTTTTGAGTTCACCAACCATTTCTATTTTTAAAAATATATTTTCCTTCCTTTTCTTTTCAATGAAGTTAATGCTAAAGTATTTTAATTTTGCCAGTCTTTTAAAATGAGTCCTTAATTTTTTGATAAATTCTATAAGATTTTGTTTTACAACTTTTCTATTGTATTTCTCCCCAATTTTCAAAATTTCTGGATTACGTTTATTTGGGATCAGTTTGCTTATTTCATATGTTTAAGATTACATATTCAATGTGATGGCTTTCTATTGTTCTGAAAGAAATCCTGAGTGGGCAGACTTCAGAAAAGCCTGAAAAGAATTGCACAAACTGATGCTGAGTAAATTGAACAGAACCAGGGGAACACTGTACACATTAACAGCAAATATGATATATTTGGCTTCTCTCAGCAGTTCAGTAAGCATTAACAATTTGAAAGACTTGTAATAGAAAATGCCATCTACATCCAGAGAAAAAACTGTGGAGTCTGAATGCAGACCAAAGCAAACTATGTTCACTTTTTTAAAACTTGTTTTATTTTTTTCTTTCTCATGGCTTTTTCCCTTTAGTTTTGATTCTTCTTTCACAACATGATTAATATGGGACTATGTCAAACATGATTGTACATATATAGCCTATATCAGATTACTCCCTATTGTGGAGGAGGGGAAGGGAAGGAAGGAGGTAGAAGAATGAGGAACTCAAAATCATACCAAAAATGATTGCTGAAAATTATTTTTCATGTAATTGGAAAAAATGAAAGAAAATAGCATTTTAAAAAAGAAAATATATGTGCATCTCTACAAAAAAGATTACGTATTCAAAGTGTTAATCCTCTAGTCATCTATTTTTAAAAAAGTATCCATCAATTAATGAGCATTTATTGAAATCTATATTCTAGGAGTTGCTGATGCAACACAAAGAAGGAAACAATGCTTACTTTCAATAAGCTCATATTCTGACATGTGCATGTGTGTATTATGTGTATGTATTGCCATAATGATAGTTTTAGCTGCATCAGATGCATTTGGTATGTCATAATCATCATTCTCTTCTACATATTTGTTAATTGTTTCTATTATTTGTTCCTTGATCCACTAATTTTTCAAGAATTCTTTGTCTCCATTTAGTTCTGTATTTTTGGTTTGTACTCCCTATTTTAATTACCATTTTAAAAAATTCAGAGCACTGAATAAATTGTAGTTATTATCATTACACTTTCAAATTTCCTGAATCTTTTGTTTGTAGTTGTTTGGGGTTTATTTAAGGGCAAATGAAAGAAGCAGATTTTTATTTAGTCTTTTTCTTTTGGATGGTGGATCATATAGCATATGCCTAGGGACCATATTTCTTGTAGCTAGGAAGTGGTAGGAAAAAAATGGCAATTTAATTTGGCTCTTCCTTCTTGTCTTTGCTACTCTGATTGGTGAAACTGAAAATGTTTTTACCTCAGTGTTTGACATTTTTAAAGTTCCCTGTTCTCACTCATTCTCCTCCATTTTTCTCCACTACACTCATCCAGCTGCAAGAAGCTGATAAGAAAATGATAGTAATCAAGGAGTGGAACTCAATGGTTAGGGTATTGGTCATTCTAGAAGGGAAAGAATCAGTCCTTTAGATGTTCTAGTGTGATACGGTGTGAAAGGTATTGTGATTTGGTAGTGAATTCTTCCACTAACTAGTATGGTGTCTTGGGCAGATCCCATTGATTCTTGATCTCTCTTTTCTTATATGTAAATTGGGGATAAGATCTGTAGTGCCTACCTCATAGAGTTAATATAATGATTAAATGTATGTAAAGTTTTTTATGTAAAATAAATTTTAAAGCATTATTTGCACACTAGTTGTGGAGCAATGAACTAGACAACCTCCCATGTATTTTATAACTCTATAAACTATCCTGTAAGATTACTGTTTTGAATATTATGCATAATTAAATCTCAGACTTCATATCTGCTTGCTAGACCATAAATTGTCACTTTTCATCTTTTATCCTTGGTTTCTTCATCTTTCAAATGGAGCTAATACTCACAGTATCACCCTCATAAGGTTGTTGTAATATACAATGGAAAAATTAGATGAATCAGGCAGTCCCATTCCATCTCTATTTTTGTGACCTTGTGCAAGATGTATAACCTTTCTGGGCCTAAGTTCTTTTTCTGGTTGGATCAAATGAGTGATGTTTCCATCTAAGGCAAAATCTATGATCCTATATAAAGTAATCTGCAAACCTTAATGCTATATACATCTCACTCATGATCATTATGGAGATTATATATATATATATATATATATATATATATATAATTTTAAAGAGAAAAAGTATTTTGTCCAGAATAATTTGTCAATGTTAAATGTAAAGGCTTTGGTTCTAGAGTCAAGTAAACCCAAGTTCAAATCTAGAGAAAAACATACCATTCATATTACTTGGAGAAATTTTCTCATTTTTTTTGCTTGCCTCAGTTTCCTCATCTGTAAAATAGGGATAATACTAATATCACCAAGCTCTCTGGATTTCTGTGAGCATTAAATGAGATAATAATTATAAAATATTTAGTATAGTGTCTGGCATATAAGTGCTATATAGATATGATTATTATTAATTATGTTATATTATTAACTGAAACCATTATCTTCAGCTTTAGCAGCATGGTAGAACGTGAATTGACTGATGAACTTGAAGGCAAGGAGGCCTAGATCAAAATCTTCTCTGAGACACTACTTGGAGATTAAAAGCAAGTCACTTTATTTCTCTAAGCCCTAGTTTCTTCAGTTGTAGAATGGAGATAAATTCTGAAGCACATATTTCACAGAGTACGTTAGATAATGAATAAAAAGTCCTTTGCAGGTCCTACATCTCTATATAAACATTAGTTATAATCATTATGAAAATGACATATATACCCAAAGGGTAAGGGAGGGAACTGGGCTCAAATTCAAGATCTATTACATGGGACCTACATGACATGTCTCAAGGTGCATTAGGAGACAGAACACTTACGTTTGGAGTTAGATGACCTGGTTTCCAGTTTTGACTCTGTTGCTTATTATGTGACCTTATATAAGTCATTTTTCCTTTTAGAAGCCCAATTTCCTCCTCTGACCAATGTTCGACCAGGTGATCCCTAAAAATCTCTTCCCACTCTAAATCCAGTGAATTTTTTGGTTGTGTTGGTGGCACATCTAAAAAGATTGTGCATGCTTTTCCCTTTATAAAGGTTTTCCATGCTTTTTAAATCTCATTTTATCCTTACAATAAACATATAAAAGGTTATTCTTGTTCCCATTCAACATATATGACAAACTGAAACTTATAATATTAAGGTCATTTGATTTTCAGAAGGCAGAGCTATAAATAGGGTCTACCTCTGCTGACTCCTATTGTATAGTAGATTGTATAGTACTAAAATTTTAATGAACTCTCTGTGCCTTTATCAGTAAAATCTCAAAACCTATGAGAGATAGGGATGAAGTAAACACTGCCTGGGTGTAGGGCTATGTTGGAGCTAGCTGTAAATATTCATACTGAAAATTGTAGCTCACAAAAGTTGATCGATTGTTAAAATTTAGTGTGAGGATGTGTATCATGGGTATCTTGGGGAACTAAGAAGTACAGGAGATGGAGTGCAGGACCTGTAGTAAGGAAGATTCATTTTCCTGAGTTCAAATCTGGCCTCAGACATTTGCCATGTGATCCCAGGCAAATCTCTTAGCCCTATTTGCTTCAGTTTCCTCAAATGTTAATTGAACAGTAAAAGGAAACATCATTATCTCTGCCAAGAAAATGCCAAATGGGGTCGTAAATAGTAGTACACACACCTGAACAACAACAACCAAATTTATACCTTGGAAATCTACAAATGCCATAAATCACTGCTTTATTTATTAATGTTTGATTGTCTAAATTCAAAAAGTGATGGAGAAAATATGATAATATAAATTAAACTTAAATGTGTATCTCAGTATATTTTTTTCTTCAACTGGCTGTTAAAAGGTACATTCCTGCCTGGGTATTTAATCAAATGGTGATAAGGGACTCACCAGTAAGAAAGGTTGACCCTGGACAGAGGCATTGTAGGGTGCAGAACTTATGGGAGACATAGTGGAGATTTTGTACCTTTTTTGCTCATAAGTTTATACATCTACAAAAAGTCAAACAGCAAATAGGAAGATGAAGTTTCTGATATGTGTTGGCAGCTCACTTTCCTGACTGTATCACTCTTGAAGGAGCAATGTGCTTTTGTCATGGCATCTGTTTAAATATTCAAGCTTGAGTTGAAATATCTTAGCAAAATGAAACTTGCACAAATGCATTCCAATTGTGTAGTTCTAATATTCAGCTGTGATGCTAATATTCCTTGGTTTATAGTAGATTATTGGGGTGTGATATTGAAAGACTTACATTCCTTCCCAGTTAAAGCTATCTTTTTTCTAATTATTGAAAAAAAGTCATTCAACAAAATGACATGCATTTATTAAACATCTACTGTGTGAAAGAGACTTGATAATTATTACAAAGACTCACATAGAACATTCGATGACCTTAAGGAATTTATAATCTGCTGGGGATTGGAATATAAAATTCACAAGGACAAGTACAAGACAAGATAATTGGAAGAAGAAAAAGCATCCTCAACCAAGGGAATCAGGAAAGGCTTCATGGAGAAGGTGGAAAATAAATATAACCTTGAAGTATTAAACGAAGATTAAAATTCTAGATCTTGAGATGAGTAGGCTGTGTGTTTCACACATGGGTGATCAGCTGAGTAAAGGCAAGGAATTAGAATAAAACCTGGATTCTGGGAAGCAGCTATCTGAGCAATATTTTAACTGAGGACAGATGCCCTTCTCCCAAAAGGGTAGCTTCTAATGGTGGCTTGGAACATAGTCCAAATATGGGTCTTGCTGTTCAGTCTTGTCCAATTCTCTGTGACCCCATTTGAGTTTTCTTGGCAGAAAACTTTGCTTTTCTATTTCCTTCTCCAGCTCTTTTGCAGATGAGGGAACTGAGGCAAACAAGTGTTTGTGCTCTAGCCATCATGCCCAAATACTGAGGTACCTGGGGATTGAAGTGTCATTATCCATTGTGATATGAATGATTAGATGAACAGATTTTCTGTATGTACTCCTGAATCAGAATTTTTCTTTTAGGGCCATTGTTAACTTGATCTATTTCAGTCCTATAGCAACTTGCCTTTGGTTTGGTCTTGAAATGCTCTGTAAGGAACAGGACTCTAAATAGCATTTTGGGTGGGCCAAGATTTGGCAGCTGACAATTGTGGCCAGAATAGTGCCAAAACAGGGGTGGGAACCATGTGCTTGAGGTCTGCAGAGGAATGTTGGCAGACAGTCCTGTGTCCATATGGGTCTGAAGTTACGGAGATCAGCAGGAAGTAGAGGTAGAATCAAAGATCACAGGAGAAGGTTGGAGAATGGAATCAGAAGCTGAATTGTGTTCAATGATACCAAGGAAGCTAGCAGAGAAGGCAAGGGAGAATTCATAGCCAAATCTCAGGTGGGCAAATCAGCATGATGCTAGCTAGCCCTGAGAAGATGGAATGTTCTGTGGGTCCCATTGAAGTAGGAGGTGGACTTTTTGGGAGGTGGGGGGAAACATGGGCCCCTTTTCACTTTCTCTTCCATCAGTCACTTCATCCAAACTTTCCCCAGTGGAATGGGTTAGCTGGCCTAGCTTGTAAAACAGTGTTCTGAACATAGTTGTAACTTCCATCAGCTAACTCAGCTGCCAAATACTGAGCTCTGGTTTCTGCACAATGTTTTGATGAAGGTTCAAAGTTACTGCCAAGGAATACGGACATCTTCATGTAGAAAAGAAAAGGAAGGTAGATAATGTTACTATTTATTTATGGGTCTGTGAGTGACTTGAATGTCTGCATATTTGTTCTTAACTCTGGTAGTCAAAATGGGAAGGGGCCAGGTAATTACCTCAAGATTTAAAGGCTATGTAGCAACTTTAGAACACCTCGGGGCCTATCCATGCACAGACATTGGCTAGAAGTAATAAATCTTATGATGTGAAATATTTGGGGTGTTGTAGTGGGAAGAGCACTGAATTTGTAAGAACAGCCTGTTTTGAGTCCTACTTCTAATCATGATAACTCTATGACCCTGAACAAATCACTTTTAACTCCCTAAATCTCAATTTCTTGGGATTAATAATAATACCTGCATACCATACTTTTTTAGGGTTGTGCTAACTAAATGAAATAATGAAATGTAAGAGCTTTAAAAAGCTTTAAAGCCCTATGTGAATAGAAACCATCATTATTCAGATTGCTTACAGAGTTTCTAGGCCAGAATTAGTCTAATGATTTGGTCTAATAATGAAGACTGTGTTTCTACAAATATACTTCTAGGCCATGCCTATATATGCTTGCTTTTGTTGTCTAAATTTAGTACCTTGTTTTATAGGAAGCAGATTATTTAATATCATTGGTTGTTTCTGGACAACATATTTTTGAACAAATAATAGCATTTTCTTTCTGTTGTTTTTACATATGTAACATATAAACATCCAAATGCATGTTTGGGGAATTTAAATCTAATCTTTCATTGGAAAAAGCATTTTGATTGCATTTTTAAGATCCCTTATTTGATGACAACTAAGTATTTGAATATACATGTGAATATAGCGATATTTAATAATAGGAGTTACCTTTTATATAATTCTTTAATCTTTGCATAATAATACATAGAAAAATAGCCCCTTAATATTAGCAAAATGATCCATTCTCTGATCTTCCCAATTTTTACAGAAATACCTAAATCCTTCCACTTATTCCGTCTTGATGCCAACTTCAAGTCTTTAAATATTTCCAAATATCATCAGTTACCAAATCTTTCTGTTTCAGTCTCCATGGTATCTCTAAAATCTGAATCCTTTCTACACACATGTCTAAGATTAGTTGATATTTATTTTTAAAACAGTCATAAAGTATTGAATATTTGTCATCAAACTGATATCTGCAATTCTTATCATCCATGCTTATCCCCAGTATATAGCATAATGTTTGATACATGTGGCACAAAGGATAGAGTACCAGTTTTGGAGTCAGAAAGATCCAAGTTCAAATTTTTGCCTCTGACACTTCATACTTAGTAGCTTTGTGACCTTGGGCAAATCACTTAATCCTGATTATTCCTATCTACGGTCATCTCCAGTTATCCTTAGATTCATATTTGGCCACTGGAGCCAGTTGGTTCTGGAGGAGAAAGTTTGGCTGGTGACTTAGCACAGCTGCCCCCTCCCCACTCAAATCCAATTTATGTACTTGTCATGATATCACCTTCCTGAGGTCATTGTCTTCTTCCAGATCAAATGACAAAAAAAGGCAGCAGCCGCAGCTTTGACACATTGTAAGTGCTTAAGAAGTATGTATTGGTTGATTAATTGATCCTTTTCTCAAAATTTCAGGGAAAGTAATTTATATTTATCAGGTGTTTTGATAGTTCCCTGGGTATAAAATAATATATTTTCTACTGGGATTTTCTATTCTTGCTTTGGCATGATATTGGGAGAACTCATCCAACTAGCCTTGCATAGTGGAGGGTCAGGAGAGGAGTATGATCAAATTCTGGAGGATTTATTTTCCCCAAAAAATATACTGAAGAACTTAACCTGTGCCAAGTCTCACACATGGATAGATGAGATATGGGCTCCTTTAGCTAGGTTATCATGTTTATAACAAATGTAATTGTCTCTTGGATTTCCTAATCACTGACACTCTCCTGATTAGGGTACAACCTGTTATTGTACATAATAGCCTGGGTCTACCTTTTGAGTCTGATAGTGCTGATCTTTACCTTGTTGTTCTGCCATTTAAAAACGTGAGGTTGACAACTAAAGGAATTCTTTGCTCTTGTCTGTGTGACTAGACCATTCTTGCAACTTTTGAAAAGGAGAACCTGCCTCTCTTGTTTCATATAGAATTCTATATGGTATGACCTGTTATGACCTTATTTTATTGTATCCTTTGGAGTCAAATAAAAGATTTGACATTTGCATGATACTTTAAAATACTCTATATACACTGTCTCATTTGGTTTTCATGATGATCAGCTGAAAAAAGTGCTGCTTGTATTGACATTTGGCAGTTGAAGAAAGTAAGGCTGAGATGAGTTAGTTAAGTGCCTTGTTCAGGATCCCATAGCTAGTTCAAATAGCCAAATAGTTACATGACTCTGGACAAATCATTTAACCCTGGTGTGCCTCAAATCACGGCAACTGGTTGTTTCTCCAAGAGGATCACAACATCAGGGAAGTGGTGCCATGACAAGCAAGTGAATTGGATTTAAGTGAGGGAGTGCTCTGCAAAATCACCAGCTTCACTGTCATCTGGGTCCAGTGGCAAGATACAGATCAGGACAACTGGAGATAATTCTGGATGCAATGGGAAACCTTGGGCATTATAAATTAAAGTCTTTAATAAATCTCAGTTTGACTAAGTCAAGGCCCACTCAATTATTAAGGCTACTTAAGAAATGAATCAAAAAATGACCTCTTTTACCTAATCAAAAAAAAAATTCAATCTGGGAGGTGAATACCCTCAGGGTTTCTGGTCAAAAGAGAAACAATTTCTATCTGCATTCACTGAATCAATCAGGGACCAAACAATGACTCTAAATGGCCAAAGGGAAGAAGAGAAAGAAATTAGGAAATGGAAGGAAGGAAGGAAAGAAGGAAAAGAAATGAAGAAAAAAGAACAACAAAAGAAAAGAAAGAAAAGAAAAAAAAAAGCAGTGTTACCCAAGTAACTGTCTAGTACTACTAACTCACAGAGGTGGTTATTTGTCTTTCATTCTTGAAGAGACATCAGGAAGCTGATGTTAGGATTTACAAATGAATTGAATTTAAGTGACAAAGGCTTGTCTCCTCTGAATCCATCTAAATCTAGTGACCAGATAGAGGTCAGGATGACTGGAGATGGGCTTTGGCTTTTGGTGGTAACACAGTGGATAGAGGATTGGGTTTGGAGTCAGAAAAACCTGATTTTAAATCTGCCTTCAGATACTCACTAGTTGTGTGACCCTGGGCAATTGACTTCGCCTTTGTTTCGCATCTATAAAATGGGGATAATATAACACCTACCTCCCAGGATTATTGTGAGAATTAAATGAAATAACAATTTCAAAGAATTTAGCACATTGCCTGGAAGATCATAAGTAGTATGAAAATGTTAGCTATTATTATTAATTCCCCAAGACCTAAACCAATAATAACTGGAATTTTTATGTAGCTCCGCATATATCATCTCATTTTTAGACTTGACTAAAACTCATCTTCTACAAGAAGTCTTTCCCATCTTCTTTAATCCTAACGCTTTTCCACTGAAGCTAGCCACAGTTTATCCCTTTGATATCATATTTATTCTTAATTGTTGACCTATTATCTCCCCCCATTAGATTGCGGGCTCCTTGAAAGGGGGAGGGACTGTTTTTTACCTTTCTATGTATCCCCCTCTACTTAACAAAATATCTGGCTTGTCATAGATGGTTAATAAATACTAGTCAATTGACAACAAACCCATTATTTCATTTTTGCCACCTACTACCTCTATGACTTTGTACAAGTCACTGATCTTCTCAGGATAATTTCCTCACCTTTTAAATGAAGGGGGAAGTCTAATTGTCATCTGAAGTACCTTCCAGATCTAATTCTATGATCTTATTATACCCATTTTACAGATAAGGGAAGCAAAACTGAGAAGCTGATCTATCATGTCATATGAAAGTATGCTATGTTGAAAAAAAATTACAGGTCCTTAGCAATAGACCTCATTTATTCTTGGTTTTTCCCTGACTCCTTTTCTTTTCCTAATGCATATTCCACATCCCACCATTTTTTTCCCTGCAGAAGTGCAGAAGATGGGGGTACGCTCAAGATGGGGAATTAATGCTAATGCAACAGGTTGCCTTAATGCAGGGTTTATGAGTCTTGGAGGTAAACCCTTTCTTTATCTCCTCTTCAATGAATGACAATATATTAGCATGTCCCTCTTTTTTCAAGAAAGGGTCTGCTTCTTTCCCTGACCCAAAGTGAGTCTGGGATTACCTGAAACTGTTGGTAGAAAAGGACAAGCTTTCCCACCTGAATTCCTCCACTGTCAGCTGGTGAGGGTTTTAGGGTGGGTGTGCATTTCAGTTTGTCAAAAAGGGATCAGTTCCTGTAATGAAAGACAAGCCCAGGGCAATGTTTTACAGAGCAGAAGAGATTGGGAGGGACAATTATCACATAAGTGGTTCTCACGGCTTGGGCTGGCACAGAGTGCCAGGTTGCACATTTATTTCTTTGACTGCACTTTACCAGGTTTACTCAACATTCTCAAGTGGTGGCTTTGTCGATTGTTCCCTGGGCTGATATTTTGACAGATGATAGCCCCCTGATGCCAGCTCCGGCTGGCTAATAAGAACTAGGCCAACATGAAACTTTAAACCTAACAACTGCTGCTGGGGGATGGGGTAGCCCTAGGTATTTTCTCTCTTGTTTCCCCTGGAATGGTAATGAACTTTGATCAAATATACCCCTTTCCCATTCTCCCAGATTTGGGGTAAAATAGATTATTCAGTGAAGTAGGCAGGTTTTCACAAGGAAGCTTTTCAAACTTCCACTAGTAGGAGTTCAGATGGAAGGAAAGGGGCTACAGATTAAACAGAATTATAACAAAATGGAATTTCTATTTTTACAGTTATTCCAGAAGAATGATGGGGCATGTTTCAATGTCATTTCCAATTGGTAATTTTTTTCCTCTAGTTCTGCACCTGTGGTTGAAGAACTTCTGGTGTGGGCATTCCTTCCGGAAACTGATGTAGAGGAACTGATCTGAAACTTTAAATTTACAGGAATTACTTGGGGTAGTACTACTAGTCCAGGGTCACACAGATCATAGATCAGAGGCATAATTTGAACTTATGTCTCCCTGACTCCAGGGATAGTAGGCACTTAATAAATATTTGATTGATTAACTATCAACTAACCCTGTGTTTCATCTCAGATCATTTTAAATGGAGCAAAATTAGCTTCAGGCATTAACAACATTGCTGCCAAGGGAGAGAATTTAAGCTGAGATTTACCTGAGATTCTCACCTCTCATCTCATGAAAAAATGTACCCCTTAGGGTCCCAGGTTTTTATTTTTTCATTTTTTTTTAAACAAGAGTACAAAGATGAAATCCAGGAACCATGTATTTAAATAAGTATAGATATGTGATTCCCCTGTTAGACATTTAAGCCAGCAGACAAGTATGGACTTGGGTTTACAATTTCACTGCTAGCTCTATTTGAAGCCCAGCACTATATTATTGACCCATTTGGATTTGTTGGTATATAAGTGATATTGTGTGATTTTTTTTTACGTGAGAAAAACTTGTATTTTAAAGACTTTGGACCTCAACTATAATTGAGACGCATGATAAACTGTGTTACCCACCTCCTGTCACAGAGATAATAACTAGACTCAGGGTTCAGATTGAGACATATATTTTGAACTTGTCAAAATGAGGATTAGTTTTACTTGACTACATATAAATTGCAGAGTTTTTCTTTTACCACTGGGGGTGGGAAAGAAAGAATATAGATTTTTTGTTAATTCGAAACCAAATTTAATTTTAAAAAGGAAACAAAAACTTTGGTTTTCACAGTAGAATCATTGATGACTCTTAGTTGAGTAGTAAGTGATGCAGGGGATAAAGTTCTGGCTCTAAATCCAAATTAGGTCTCAAACACTTAATAGTTATGTGATCTGGATAAATCTTTTAACCTCTGATGGCCTCAGTTTCCTCCAGAGATAATAGTACCTACCTAATAGGGTTGTTGTTTAGTACTATTTTTTTTTGTCTTTGTTGATTCATAGGAACATAGAATTTAAAGGTTAAAGAGACCTTGGAAGTCATCTAATCAATTTACTCACTTTACAATTGAAGACATTAAAGTTCAGAGAAGTTATCAAGGCCATATAACTAGTAAGTAGAAGAGACAAGATTTGAATCCACATTCTCTAATTAAAAATGCAGAACTCTTTCCAATGTGTCATGTTGCCTCATTGAAAATAGTATACTATCATATCAAGAGGATGTGTCTAGGGAGGAAAGCAAGAAATTTAACTTTACAATGACTCAATGAAAAGTCTTAATTTAAAAAATTTCACTTTTTCCCTACAAACTTTCTAATTTTCCTTGGTTTTGGTTTGTTTTTCCATCCTTTCCTTTTTTTTTCTTTTTCCTTTCCTCTTTACCTTCCCCTGTTTGTCTTAGGTTTCTCATCTATAAAATGCACTAGAGAAGGATATGATAAACTACTCCAGAATCATTACCAAGAAAATGGGATGGGATCATGAAGAGTTGAACATGATTCAAATAACTAAACAACAGACATTACTAACACTTTCAAATCTTTGCAATTCAAAATAACTTTCCATGTACATTGCTATAAAAGTAATGAGATCCTTCTCTTATGGATCTCAAAACCTTAAAGAATATTGCTAATATAGTTTGAAATGTTTCTTCCTCCAAATAGTGGGAAAAGTTAAGGTGTTGAGAATATGTGGATTTTGTTTTTGTTTTGTTTCAAAAATCAGAAGAGAATTATGGTGAGGAAAAAGCAACTTTCCAGAATCAGCAGATGTTGATTCTCAGAGCAGATAGTCACCAGGGACAAATCATTTCACCTCTCTAGTTTTCTCCTCAAACACTAAGAGATTGAATTACATGATCTTCTAGTCCCCTACAAATTAAAAAAAAACTATGATTTTTCTGATCATCTATATCCCCTCCTTAGGTAAAAACTAGTGTTTCTTTAAGGTGTGTTATATTAAAGGAGGGAAAATATTCTTTAAATATATTTGGATACAATTTCCCTGTGCTTTGCAACATCCAATACCACAGAGCATAAAAGGAGCCAAGGTCCTCTTTAAATAGCAAATCTTTTCCTGGTTGCATAGTTATCCAAATTGCTGCTAGGATATATCACCTGTGTTTTCCTTTGTTCCTGGATGTCTCTCAACACTTTAAGTATGTTCTTCTATTGGAGACACTACTTGCTGGATCTTCCTCCCCTCCAATTCTACAAATGCTTGCAAATTTTATAAGACTTGGGAAAACAGATGAAATTTTATACATATATACAGATATTTATTATAGGCATATAATATTTGATTAACTATGAATTAGCAGTTATATTACTCTTTTAAGGTTTGAAAAGTGCTTTATGTGGTAACAACTATTCTGTGAGGTAGGTAGTAGGATTACTTTTCTCTAGTTGAAAAAACAGACTGAGAAAGGTTAGGTGCAATATATATATATATATATATATATACATATATGTGCGTGTGTATAACAAACTATATGTATGTGTATATGTGGACTCTTATATAGTATTCTATATTATAGCATCATATAAACATAGCAAAAATTATATTACATAGTATTATATATAACATACATTCTCTCTCTCTCTTTCTTTCTCTCTCTCTCTATCTCTCTCTAATAAAGAAGATAGGCCTGGAATCAGAAGACCTGAATTAAACTCCAGCTTAGTTGCTGTGTGATCTTGAACAAATCATTTAACTTTTGTTTGCCTTAGTTTCCTCATCTGTAAAATAGGGATAATATAAAAAGTTGTTTTGAAGGTAGAAAAATGAGAAGATATTTGTAATAGTTTTTAAAGGGTTATATAAATGTAAACTATCTTGGAAAACAAAAACGGACCTTCTCAATGTTAACTCTATTATTATTGCTCATTCAGACTGTCTCAACCTTCTATTCAATTTCAAGTGTTTCTAGAAAGAGTTTACTATATACATTAATAGACTTCAAGATCAATGGAAACAAGATACAAATTAATTCATTGTCCTTTGAGAGCTCTTGTTTAATAAAGGACAGCAAATGTTTGGGGTTGGGGGGGAAGAGAAGATCAGATTAAAAACAGTCCCTGTCTAGTGGGTAACCAGGTTACTCAGGGCCATCTTACAGGGATTCATTGAAGAAACCAAAGATCTTTAACCTAGAGAAAATAAAAGAGTGAAGAGCAAGGAGTCATAAGAGTTCTACTTAAAAAAACAAACCTCAAGTACTGCAGACACACACACACACACACACACACACACACACACACACACACGAATTAGACTTTTCTATACTGCCTCAGAGGGTTTGTCCTTCATTCTTGACTTCAAGAAGATTGAGGGTGGGAGGTGCCATGCTAAATCGCCAATCTCACTTACCCTCCAGAGTCATCTGGATCTAGTGGTCAGATATGAATCAGTGTGGCTGGAGATAATCCTGGGTTAAGTGTTAAGTGTTAATAAGAATTAATGACTTGGTCAAGGTCACACAACTAGTAAGTGTCAAGGGTCTGAGGTTAGATTTGAGCTCAGATCCTCTTGACTTCAGAGTTGGTGTTCCATCCACTGCACCACCTAGCTGCCCCATGGGTATCAATGTGTAGATAGTTGCAAGGAGACCGATTTGTTCTAGGTATAGGAAAAAACTTTAATAATTAATGCTGTTCTAAAATAGAATGACTACCTAAAGTAGGTAGTAGTAGTAGTAGCTTCTCCTTCACTGCAGATTGTCAAGTAAAATTTGAATAACAACTGCTTTTATAGTGTTCAAGGAATTCTTGGGGAGGAGAGGTATTGAAATAACCTAATTTAGTGTCATGGACCCTTTTGGTCATATGATGAAGTTATACATTCCTTCTCAGAATAAGTTTTAAAATAGTATATGTAGGATTATAAAGGAAATCAATTATATTGAGGTCAAAAATATAATTTTTATTTTCTCATTCAAGGTCATGGATCTCTTACAAATCATCCATGGATACCTTGGGGTGGTCTATGAACCCCCTAGTAAAAAATTCCTGTAATGGATGACTTCTGAGGTCCTTTCTAACTCGAAATGTTTATGATTGTATGGTAGTTTTATTTTGTTGAGTTTGCTAAGTCATTTCCAAATCTTTGTGACCACAGAGACCATATTGTCCATGGTATTTTCTTGGCAAAGATAATGGAATTGTTTACCATTTCCTTCTCCAGAGAATTAAGGCAAACAGAGGTTAAATGACTTGCCCAGTGTCACACAGAAGTAAATTCTGAGGTCAAATTTGAACTCATGTCTTTCTGAATCTTGGCCTACTATCCATAAGCCATCTAGCTGCATCATTCCTATTCCAATGTATTTATAAAATGTGACATTTTCAATAACTGTAGTATGATTTTAAAATTTTATTGTATTTTCCCATCCAGACCCAAAGTAAACATTTAATCCACATTGGTTATTGCAATGTTCAGAATATTTAGGGAACAAACATTTTGAAGAAATTCAAGTTTGGGGCTTCCTGAGACACTTCTAAACACCCACATGTATGAGGACCTCAGGAAGAGAAAATGAGGGGGCAGGGGAGGAATGATTGACTTAAAAGGACTGGCAGGACTTGAGAGAAGAGCAGTGTGGAAGTAGACTAAAAGCAAAAGGAAAGAAGTCTATTTAGGATTTATTTTAGCAACACCAGGAGAAGGAGGAGTAGGGGGTGGGGAAGCCCTTAGGTCTCTAAAAGTTTGGTACTTATTACTCATGCTTTGTTTTGATTTCTTATTCTTACCAGCTCCAAAGGCCCCAACCTAATTCTTTTATTAAATCAACTGGTTTGCTCTTGGGACTTTTGGACCTATTTCCCCCAGGGATGGGAGGTGGGGGTGGAGTATGCAAGCTTGTTGTTTTAGAAGGTTTCTAATCACAAGAGAACAAAACTGTCCACTTGGTTCATTTCCTTTACCAATTAGTGGCACAGACAGGGGTGGGGGGGTGGGGTCTCCCTACTGTTACCAGGATAGATTCCAGGGACTGACCCTTTCAGACTTGACTTAAAATCCCTGGGAAAGTGGCAGCAATTTTTAGGGAGGGACAGGAAGTTAAAAAATCCTGGGGAGGGGGTGGCCTCAGAGCCTGAGAAAAGGGGAGGTGACCTGCAGGCCAAAAGGGAGCTTGAGTAGGGAGGCAGGGAAGTTTTATTTTTATTTGAAAATTTCAGTCTTGAAATGGCCTGGGAACCTAGTTTTATTGAGCACCTTCTGTAAGGGGCTTACTGTGCCTTTGCCTGGACCAGCCCAATTTGCTTTCAGTACCCTTTGAGACAGGCAGGGAGCTATTATTCTTCTTGCCAGAAGGCAGCCCCGGGAAAAAGGAAGGGGCATGTCACAAGGGGAAAGACTGGAATATGTAAAGGAGTCTTTCCACTTGAACATGGAACCCATAGTCTTTTGACTTCTCTAAGGTGCCTTCCAATCCTAAATCTATGACTCCACTCTGCCTTTCTCCAATGAGAAAAAAGGTGAACAAGGAAATGAGAATGAGCTAGAACTCAGTTCCCTTCTCCTTCAAACCCACACTTAGTCTAAGCTGTTTTGTCAGGAGCATTAACTGTCTTACCAGGCTTCACAAACTCAGTGTTTTTTTTTTTGACCTCCATAATTTCACATGATAATAATACTGATGAGGAAGATGAGGATGTGAATGAAGATGATAGCAAAGAAAATGAAGAAGATAAACATTTATGCAGTACTTTAAGGTTTATAACCTAATATATGATCTCTTTTGATCCTCAAAACAGTGATTATCCCCTTTTTACAGATGAGAAAAATGAGGTTAAGAGAAGCAAGGTGATTTTGTTCCAAGGGGGCATAACTAAACATATATCTGAGGCAGAATTTTAAATGAAGTCTTCCTGATGCTAGGTCCTGGCCTAGATCTACTTTGCCGCCCAGCTGCCCAAGCCGACTCACCCTATCTTAAGCTATTGCCAAATTCTTTCATTTCGAGCTTTACAATGTCTTTTATCTGACCTTCTCTCTGCTCACATAACTATTACCTTGGTTTGAGGTCTTCTTATATTCAAGCTTGACTTTTCCATTATCCTCTTAATTGGTCTCACTGTCTCAGGCCTCTCCCTACTCTAAATGATCCTTTACACAACTGTCAAGGTGATTTTCCTAAAGCATAGGTCTTATCCTATTGGTCTCCTATTAATAAATTTTAGTGATCCCCTTATTTTCTCTAGGAGCACATATAAATTCCACTTTGGGGCTAAAGTCTTTCACAACCTCACCCCAAACGACCTTTCCGGTCCTATTACATGTGTCTCCTCTTCCTGTCCTCTTATGGTACAGCCACACTGACTATCTTGCTGTTCTTCATACGTGGTACCCCCATCTCCCTTTTTGCACTGGCTGTTCCTTATGTGCCTGGATTATAGTCCTTCATCTCTTCAAATTGCTAGTTTCCTTAAAAATCTCAGTTCATTAAGTCTTTCCTGGGCCTGTTAGTTGGTAGAACTCACCTGACCTTTCCTCCCTCCCTTATCCATTATTTTATTTGTATCTATTTTCTATATACTAATAGAGAGATACATGTTAGCTCCCCTAACCAGATTGTAAAGTTCTAAAAGGTAAGGACTGTTTCACATTACTTTTTCTGTCTTCAGTGCCTAGCCCATAGTCCAGGGTTAATATATCCTTGTTGCTTGGTTGATCAACCAGGAGGAGTCAGAAGCCAGAGTGCTACTTCCCCTAACATGGTATGTCATAAATATCCATCTCTATCCATATTCTACCCTTTCTCAAAGGCTTCCCTACCTACTCCAGCCATACCTTATATAGCCATATTACTTATAGATTGTGTCACATAATGTCATAATTAGGTACTAATTGTTAAGTTAGTTGTTCTCTAAATACTTAATTTGTGGTGGAAATATCACCCCAACTAAAATATGAGCTTCTTGAAGACAGGAATCATAACTTATAAGTCTCTTGACTCTATCTTTTACATTACTACATAGCACAGGAATGACCACACAATAATTCCTTGATACATATTCAATAAGTTAGTTGATTAGTTAAAGGATCAATTCATTGAGAGCTGAAAAGTGACAAAGGGGGCAACATTAGATTTCCTGGTCAAATAGAGATCAAAATGATTATGTCTCCCTGTTGCCTCAATGTTCCCTAGATATGAGCCATATTCTGAGATTTCCCAGTGGGAAGAGACACTATAAATCAAAATAGTTTAAGGGTTAACCCCAAAGATTGAATCTCCTCTGTATGAGTTCAGAATATGAGCTGACGGGCTGTTACATTTTTTTCACTCTATATTTTATCTCTTGGTGGATAGGATACTATTTTAGGATATCCTTTTAGAGTGAAAACTATTTCTATTTGTCTTTTTATCTCAAGTAACAAGAACAGTAATACCTTGTCATAGTATAGGGACTAAAATATGCATTGACTTATTCAATCCATTACATGAAAATATTCTGCTTGTACATAAGGCTTTTAAAAAAAACACATAATGACTTGCAAAACAAAGCATCAAGCCTTCCAAGAATGAAAAAGAAAAGTTTTCCAATATTCTCCACTATGACCACTAGACCTTGTTCCTATCTGCCTTACTTCCTCCCTCTCAGAGGAAAGCAGCCGAGTTCCATCAATCTCTGGCAGCTTCCAAAGGGAAGGTAGCAGACAATACTAATTGGAAGGATCATTACAAGATGTCTGAAATATGCCCAAAGATATTAGATGAAGTAGCAGATACTGAATAAACACTTCAGAATGTAACTCTTTGAACAGCTTAAAGCTAGATGAATCCAGTTGAACATCAGCCTTAGGACACAAATGCAGGAATGAGCAGATGAATACATTTGACTGTTTTTGTTCCCAAGAAAACTGAGAAAGATAAAGATGGAATGTTCATGCACAAATAGTAAGCCATTGATTTCTTCATGAGAAGTACACCTACCTCATGTGATTGTTGTGGAGACCAAATGAAATATTGATAAAAAAAAACATTTAGCACATATTCCTTTCCCTTCTCCACCATGACCCTGTGGTCTTTGTGCAAAAACCAAGTTAATATGCATAAATACAAGAAACATGAGCATGGAAGGACTCTTAGAACCAGAGGGAGAGAATGGTATTAGTCCCTGGAGTAATCTGAAAAGGTCTCCTAAAAAAGGTAATACTTAAAAGAAATCTAAAAGGGACTTAAAGTCACTGAAAGGTAGAGATTAAGAGGGAAATCATGTCCATAATGAAGTATAGTAATGCAAAAGCTGCATTTAGCAAGCACAATAAATGTTTGTTAAATGACCCAGGTGGAACTCTATGTTGAAAAACACAAATTAGGTCACTTAGTCAATAAGCATGTATTAAGTTCCTACCATATGCCAGGCACTGGAAGTGCTAAGGAGATGAAGAAAGGGGAAAAAAATCCCTGCTCTCAAAGAGTTCAGTGTAATAGAGAAGAAAATGTGCAAACAACTATGTGCAAACAAGATATAGCAAATAAATTTGGAATGTTCTCAGATGAAAGACACTAGCATTGAGGGAGAATGGGAAAAGCTTCTTATGGCTAGACCAGAGTGCAAGGGTGCGACAAATATAGAAGTCTAGAAGAATAAGAAGAGGTTGACTCCTGAAGTGAAAAAAAGTCTTTAGGGAGCAAGAGAGAAAGCATCAGTGGGGTGCCAACATCAGGAGGTCATATAATGAGTGGGTCCTCCCCTTATGGCGCCTGGTACCTTAAGATGTCTCAGAAATTCTGGGGCCCTTGAGCTCTCCTTTGAGTAATAAGGAGTTAGGTCATGCTCAAGGCAAGCCTGGGAAGTTGACTGCAAGGTCCCAGGGAAGAGTTCCCTTGGGGCAGTTGGTCTGTTCCAAGTCTCCCTTTGGTTTAGTTTATTTTCAGTCACATAAAATCTATAAATTGAACTGACCAAAAGACGGCAGTGAGAGAAGCATGATTTTATTCCTTTCTGAGTGAAGGGCTAGGAGTTGTACTGCATAGAGCACTAGGCTTGGAATTGGGAGGACATTTTCTTGGGGTCAAATCTGACCTTAGATACTTTCTAATTGTATGCCCCTGGGCAAGTCACTTAACCCAGTTTGCTTCCATTTCCTCATCTGTAAAATAAACTGGAGAAGGAAATGGAAAAACATTTGTATCATTGTCAAGAAAACCTCAAAATGGGGTCATAAAGCAGAATAAAAAGACTGAATAAAAACAACAAATAATGAGGGGAATGAGCTAAGCACCATAAAGAGCATTGGAAATAATTTGATGATCAAATCTTTTTCATTTTACACTATATATATATATATATATATATATATATATATATATATGTGTGTGTGTATGTGTGTGTGTCTAAAATAGTCTTAAATTATATATATATATATATACATATACATATATATGTATGTCTGTGTCTAATTAGAAATAGGTATATTTCTAAATTAGAAATATATACTTCTGTTAACATATACACTATGAAACAAGGTAGAAAATTTCAAAGGATGAATATAAATTAAACAACATTTTTAGATATAATACTATTTGTTAATAGTATATAAAAGCTATTTTTCTTTTGAGAGAAAAATGATTGAATATGCTTCATAATTTATTTAAATCTCCATTTATGTTCTAGGAGATAGGACAGATGTGCAAGATGATAAATGTTTATTAGTAATAGATAAATCAATTAAGTTGATCAATTAAGTAGCCAGTTTAGTAGTTTAATTTTTTAAAAGATACTTTCATATTTAAAGATATACAATGTATCAATCAAATAATAAGTCACAAACAATGGAGATCCCAGATGCTTAGTAAGAGTCATCTTTCTTTTTATGTAGACATTCACTACATGCAATGCAGAAACAAATAAAGATGAATTGCCTCTCATTTCAACTTGGGAAAAAAAGTTTTTGGTATAAAATCATTCTACTTTCTGTATGTGATTCTACTTAATAGATGCCATAATACTTTAATTTTCTATTAATTATTGAATATTTTAGTTGTATATTTGCAGAAGTGTGAGGAATAGTAGAAGTTTAGCTTGATTGTGTTGTGGTATTTCAGGAAGGAAGGACATATTTTTTAAGGTCCTACTATGAGCTAGGTACTGAAATAAGCACTTTATTCATTTAATCTTTACAACTCTGGGAAGTGGGTATTATTATTATTATCCCCATTTTACAGTTCCAGAAATAGAAGCAGAGGTTAAGTGACTTGTCAAAGGTCCCACAGCTTGTCTCTGAAGTCTGAATTGAACTCAGGTCCTCCTGACAAAAGGCCCAGTATTCTGTCTACTGTATCACCTTTCTGTCTCTAGGAAAATGAGTAATATCGAATGGGACTAGGTTTGGAACCAAGTTGTGTAGGATTTTGCCACAGAATAACCTTTATTTTAACCTAGAGGCACCAGAGAGCCATTGAGGGTATGACATAGTAAGATGTATGCTTTAGGAAAATTACTTTGACATCTATGTGGAAGATAAATTGGAAAGGGCAGAGACTTGGGGGACTAAGACCAATTAGGACATTATGGTAGTTCATGAAATAGGGAATGCAGACCTAAACTTTGGTGATCTTCCCAATGTGAAAGAAAGGGGTAGGCATGGATGAATGGGAACAAGAGATAATATGAATGTGTGTGGGGTGAGTGAACAAAAGGTAGAACTTTTGACCCAACGAATTTGAAGTGTTTACTGAAAGTATGATGATACCTTCAGTTATACTGGGGAATTCACAAAAGATTTGAGGGAAAAGAGAATATAAGGAGATCTATGTTTCAGATTCATGTTTCATGCATGATACATATCCTGTGCAATTCACTTTGTCCCACCCATAAGGAGAGAGCTCATCCTCTGAAGAGAATTGACAGAATCCATGATAATTATGCTAGGGTTAAAGAAGGAATTTTACTATTCCTGGATCATGCTTAGATTATAATTGTCCTGAGAAGTGTAGACACCTGGAACAAAAAAAGGAGGAGTTAAGAGATCAGGAACCTGAGGAGAACAAGTAGAAAAGTGTTGTGTTTTAATGGGTGAAGGATACATATGATTTTTTGGGTGATGAACCTCATGATTCTCTGTCATGTGGAGGGTGGTATGTGACCCATCTTTCTATACCCAGATTGGTTGATTCTTAGAATCCTATCATGGTTCTCCAAAAGGCTCCATATTAGAGATGATTGCTCTAGACGAGAATGAAATTTGATTGAGAAATGATGGTGCTTCTCTTCAAGTCTAAAAGAATGGAAGGAAAGAAATGATTCATGCCAAATCTTTTTCAGGAAAAGGTCTACATCATCTACACTCCAAGATAATAAAATATACAACTCAGTACTAGCACCCAGGTCTTATTCAATGCTAATTTGACTTTTGGTCAAGAAATCCTCTTTACTCTCATATTCAAGATCCCTCTCAGCTTTATATCACCCCCTTGTCTAACTTTAGCTCCCTCTGTTTGCCCACACAAATTCTCTACTATAATCAAGAAGGTCTCATTATCTTCTGAATGACTTGCATTTTCCCACTCCCACATATTTATTCACATAGTCCCTTCTACCCACAACATTTTCTCCTTTCTTCTTGACTTATTCAAAACTTGCTTTGCCAAGTCAAGGACTACTATTCAACTCTTCCAAGAAACCTCTTTTTATCACTTTAATGGATATGATCTGATACCTTTTCTCCTCTGTTAGATTAGAAGTTGCCTGAAGATAAAGCCTATACCTTATGATTTTTATAACCTGCAGGATCTTGGACATAGAGTATAACAAATAAAATGTAGATGATAGATTTCATTTACTCTGGTTCAAATTTAAATGTTTGGTGAGTTTCCCCAAATTCTCCTTTGGGCTTAGGGTGAAGATAGCAAAAATTTCTTGAAGTATCTAAATGGATTCTAAATCAACTATAGTTATCTGATGTATGGCTTATAGCTAACTGCTTGATAGTAAGAAAATTCCAAGAGTGGTCATTGACAAAAGAGCCATCTCTCTTCTTTGGTTGATTTTTTTCTTCTGGCAGTTTTCCTAAATTGTTAGTATCTGGTTCTGCACTGCACATTAGTTATACAGAAATGCACTTGCCCATTGCACTTTGGACCTGTTGTGAATTCGTTTGTTTAGAAATGCTCTCAGACATTTTACTGTTTCAACTTATATATCCTGGTAAAGTGAGGCTTCCTGCATTTAAGGAGAAGGACTTGAAATGTTTACTCATTAAATGTGTTCTGGTCATCAAATAACTCCTCTAAAATTGTTGATGGTTAAGTGTGAATCAGTTATAAATCCATTAATTTCCTTCTACAGATTAATGAATCAAGAAAACTAAAGGAGAGAAATACAAATAAAAAATATATTTGGGGATTTTGAATAGTATTTGGAAAATAGATTGGGTTATTAGGCAAATTGCATATTTGTCAGACTCATCAACTGATAATTTTATTTTCATTTCTAGGCCTCTGATCTTGTCATATTATTTTTAGACATTTTTCTAGGCTGATATATATCATACAAACATATATGACATACATATATACACACACATACATACATATGTATAATTGAGCTACCACATAAAGAAAACTGGATAACAAAAAAATGGGAAAAATTTTAGAACAAGTACACAAAAGGAGGGAATAAGTATTTATATAGCATCTAACATGTCAAGTGGACAGTTATGGGGTATAATGGATAAAATATAGGAATTGGAGTCAGGAAGACGAATCTTTGTGAGTTCAAATCTGATCTCAGACACTTCTTAGCTGTGTGACTGAGCAAGTCACTTAACCCTGCTTGCCTCAGTTTCCTCATCTCTAAAATGACCTGGAAAATGACCTGGAAAAGAAAATGACAAATCACTCCAGTCTCTCTTTGTCAAATGGAGTCATGAAGTGTCAGAAAAAACTGATTAACAATAAAATGAGACAACCATAGTGCTAAGTAATTTTATAAATATTATCTTATTTGATTTTCACAAAAATGAAGGTTAAATTACTTAACCAGTATCTCACAGCTAAAAAGTATATGAGGACAGATTTGAATTTCAAATTTCTTGAGTAGATGCTCTATCCACTGCACCAAGTGCTATATGCAATGAGGAGGATGCTGAAAAGGAACATTTTAGAATGATTTTAGGAAACTTTTCTTTTTTCTTTTTAAAGTTTGTGATTATTATGGAAGGAACTGTGATTTATTCAGCTTAAGGCTCTCTGAAAAAAAACAGTTAAAAATGCTTATGACTTAGTAGACAAATCTTGGAGAGTAGCCTGAGGCAGCCAGATATCAAGTGACTAGTCCAGGGCTTCCTGCTAGTAAGGATCAAAGGTAGGGTCTGATTTCAGAGTCTTTTTCCCAAGCCTAACACTACACTAAACTTTGATATTTGTTTTTAAAAAATCCACAATGAAAACAAAATAAAGTAAACCAATTTATTTTCCCCATCACTTTTTAAAGAAGACTTTTTGTCCACCTCCTGTTCCTGCTCTTCCTCCTCCTCCTCCTCCTTTTTTCTTCTTTCTTCTTGTCTTCCTATAAATTACTCATGGTTAAGGTTCTCATGTGAAAAAAAATGATTCTTCTATTTCTTCAATTTGCACTGAAGACCTCAATTCAGTACACAGTAGGCATTCAAAAAATTCTGAGATAACAAAGCAACTGTTGTTGGATTCTCCAAACTGATTCATGGTCATTTAAGCTCTTGAGAAAATGGAAAAATAAAACACACTGTTTGAATTTTTGTCACCCCGCCCACCTCCCCACATCTGACCCTATCTAAAATACTAAAGAATAATATGTTGATACTCTGTTTGACATACATGGTGTTCTAGTAGTGGAGAGAAAGTTGGCCTTAAAGCTATGAAGTCTTGGGTTCTCAAAGAAGACCATGACATTAGGGGAGGTGATGCCATGACAAGCACTTGCATTTGAGTGAGTGTGTGCTATATTAAATCACCAATCTCATTTTCTCCTTCAGAGAGTGGCCAGATATGAATCAGGCTGCCTGGAATGGCCCTGAATATGATTGTATTCATAATAAAAAGAAAATAATAGAGAGAAGGTACTAAGAATTAAGAAGGTTTGGGGAAGACTTCCCTTAGAGGATGGAATCTTGGGGTGGCTAGGTGGCGCAGTGGATAGAGCACTTGCCTTGGAGTCAGGAGTGCCTGAGTTCAAATCCGACCTCAGACACTTAATAATTACCTAGCTGTGTGGCCTTGGGCAAGCCACTTTAACCCTATTGCCTTGAAAAATTGAAAAAAAAAGATGGAATCTTAATGATGATGATAATAATAATAATAATAATAATAATAATAATAATAATAATGTTTGTCCTTCATTTTCAAAGAAGACCACATCAGGGAGGCAATGTCATGATAAGCACATGAATTGGATTTGAGTGATGGGATGCTGTGCTAAGTCACCAGTCTCACTTATTCTTCCAGAGCCATCTGGGTTCAGTGGCCAGATATGAATCAGGATGACTGGAGAAGGCCCTGGAAGTGAGGCAATCAGACTTTAGTGACTTGCCCAAAGTCACACAGCAGACTCAAACTCCTGTCCTTCTGAATTGAAGGTCAGTCCTGTATCCACTGTGCTACCTACTGGCAGTCAAGAAGGTCAGTATTCAGAACTGAGGTGAGAGAACCTTCCAGGCATGGAGAAAAACCAGAAATAATGCCCAGATATGAGAGATGGAATTTCTTGTTTGTGGAACAGTAGCAAGACCAAAGTCACTGGATTAAAAAGTACCTGTTGGGCAGTAAAGTGTAAGAAGATTGGAAATGTTCAAGGGAGTTAGGTTATGAACAACTTTGATTAATGCCAAACAATTTTATATTTGATCCTGGCAGGTGATAAGGAATCCCTAGAATTTATTGTGTGTGTGTGGTATGTGTGTTTGTGTGTGTGTGTGTGTGTGGTGTGTGTGTGTGTGTGTGTGTGTGTGTGTGTGTGTGTGTGTGTGTAGGGAGAGGTGACATATGGAGATGTGTACTATAGGAAAATCACTTTAGTGTCTAAATGAAGGATAGATAAATGGGGAGAGATATGAGGCAAGCAGACCCACCAGCAAGTTATTACATTCATCTATTGGCTATGGAGTGCGGCTAGGAAGTGTGAAAAATAGGGAAGAATTGAGAATTTTTCTCTCCTAGGTTGTGAGCCTGACCAACTGAGAGGATGGTATTGCCCCCTACAGTTATAGGGAAGATAGGAGTGGGGAAGGGCTTAGAGGAAAAGATAACATGTTCTGAGTTTAATGTCTTCTGGATATCCAGTTGAATGTTTACTGGTCATCCAATTCAAGGTGTCTGAAATGCAGTTGGAAAAGTGAGACTGGATAATTTGGAACTTAGTTCAAGCTTATGTCATTGCTTTGAGGCTCTCTGCGGGTTTGAAAATAAATTCAAGATTTAATCTCTAGTCCTCTGATAAAAGGAAGAAGAGAAAAATTATTGGGAGGTAAGAACAGAAAAGTCAATAGTGATTAATCCTTAGTATATACATAGATAGGTAATAAATAACTGATTTTGTTTCTGTTTTTCCCCTTGAAGTTAACTCTTTGAGGCCCACCAAGGGTGAAAGGCATTGAACTGGATGACCTCTAATATTCACTGAGTCTTGGAGATTATAAACCTGATTGTTTTGTCTAGAATTGCTGCTTTTTCAATGGAGAAAACAAATGATTTTGTATATGGTGGAGGGGGTGGAGAATGGCTGTGAAATTATGCTAAGGAAATATTATTCTTGACTTTTTTCCAAAAGTTGGGAGTGGACTGGATAAACAATGGAGATAATATGCAAGTGAATATGATAAGTACTATTATTTGTGTATTTTCATGTTGATTTGTAAATGCTGTGCCAGGGCAGAAATAGGCTGTTTATTGATTAGAACAAACTAAAAAAAATGGTGTATAGAAAGAGGGAAATTTTAGGATATGAAGTAGAAAGGTTATTATGTGACTGCTGTATGGGACCAAATGAAATGTATCTTATATAGAATTTTACTCTGTAGGGACTAGTGTGACTGTTCTGTGATGGTTATGGTCTAATTAATAGAGCACCAGTAATAGTCTCTATCCAGTTTTGTCTGTGTGACCGTGAGAAGTCACCTAATCTCTCTGGTCAGCTTCCGCCCTGACCTTTTTTTGACTCCTTGTTCCAACATCCCTTTGACCTTAGCAACTGGAGCCACCTGTTGTTTCAATTTCAATCTGTTTTTGCAGATCAATCCTCTAATTAAAGAAGGGATTTCTAAGTCATCCATTCAGTCTTCCTCCTGGTTCTGTGCTGACAATCATGGAATCATTGAATCTCACCATTACAAAGGAAAAGCAGAAGCTATCTAGGATTTTGCCAACCCATACCTCTATGATATGCCTGGTAAAAGATCATCCATCCTTTGCTCAAAGATCCACTGAGAGGGAGCTCCCTATTATTTAATGCTGCCCATTTCATTTTTAAATAGTTCTAAGTATTTGAAAAATTCTAAATTTTACTAAATCCATACCTAAATTTGCCTTTAAAATGGCCATCCATTTAATCTCTAACCTCTGAGGCTAAGTAGAACACATTAGTTCAGTTTTTCACAGAGCAACCCTTCAAATATACAAAGAGGATTTTCTAGAAAGGTCTCCCTGAGTTTTTTTCCTCTATGATAAATATCTTCACTTTTCTTAATAGATCAATCAATTAATTAATCCACAAGTATTTATTATGAACCAAACCTTGTCCTATATGATAAGGATGACACGGATATATGCAATTTGTCCTAGCAGTCTTAATGGAATATTAAGATGTAATATATCTTTGTATTGATATAGCATATCTATATATATATATATATCATATTTATATATACATATAGTATATAGAATGTTGAAATAAAGAAAAGGAATTTTTTAATTCTTTATATATACATATATAGCTTCTTGGTATTTATATATCCATATAATCTATGAATATATATAAATATGAATCAATGTAACATATGTATATAATTAGCAGTATATATATATATATAGGTATATCATTTTTATTTATGTATCATATGTACACATATGTTGTTCAGTCATTTTTCATTCATGTCCAACTCTTCCTGACCCTATTTGGAATTTTCTTGGCAAAAATACAGGAATGGTTCACGATTTCCTTCTCCAACTCATTTATAGATGAGGAAACTGAGGCAAACCAGGTTAAATGACTTGCTCAGGGTCACATGGCTATTGTCTGAGACTGGAGTTGAACTTATGAAGGTGAGTCTTAATGATTTGAAGCCTGAAAGTCTATCCATTGAACCACTTTGCTGTTCTACGCATATATACACACACACACACACCAAGAATTATGTACACATATGCAAAAGAATGAAATCCCTTCTCTTTATGAGCTTACTTTTTTTATTCTGTTCGATAAGGTTTACATTGTGTGTATTCATGTATTATACATGTTTATACAGAATCAATAAAAATAATTAGTAGTTAAACAAATGATAAGAAGAAAAGACAGTAGATTCTGATATGACATGATCAAAAGGTCTTGCATCATCTTAGTCACTTTATTTTGGACATTCACTTATCAATGTTTTTACTAACCACATGACACCCACACAAATTTGTCCTGTACTTTAGTTTTATTCTTTCCTACAAACATTTAAGTGTTTACTATACTAGTTGTTGGAGAAGTCAAGGACAAACCAGGTTTTGTCCTCATGAAGCTTATACAAATTCAACAAGTTAATTAAGTATAATGCAGATTAAATCGAGGGACAGAGTGAAAGCTTCATGGAGGAGGTGACCCTGAGCTGATGCTAAAAGTAAGAAATTCTTCAGAGTAGTGATGACAGAGGACTATATATTAAGCTTGGGGGATGCAAATGTATATATTTGGGAATTGTAGGAGATGAGACAGAGGAAATACATAGACACACACTTAGGGAGTAAGATATGAGCAATGAACTAGCAAAGAATATTTGGAAGAAGAGAGACAGGTAGGAGGAGGACCAAGAGAAAACAGCATCATGAAAAACCAAGAGAAGAGAAAGGATCCAGGAGAAGGGGGTATTGGCAGTATCCAAAACTGTAAGAACATTGAGGACTGAAGAAAGACCATCTGATATAGTAGTTAAGCAATCATTGGTAATTTTGGTGAGGGCAATTTCCATTCAAAGTTGGGATAAGAAGCCAGACTTCAAGAATGTGAGAAGTGAGTGGGAGATGAGGGAAGTGGAGGCAGCAGGAACAAAATTATTGATTTTTCTATTGAGTTTACTTTGTAAAAGAGGAAAAAATATAGGTTGCTAGCTGGAGAGGGATAACAGGATTAAATTTCAGTATTTTTCTGGTTACATTCATGGCATTAGGGAATGAAGCAGTACAAGAGTAGGGATTGAGGATGAAGTAATGAGGAAATAAATGATCAATTGGGCAAACTTTCCAAGGAGTTAGCAGGGAAAGGGCACAAGAGCACAAGAATAGGATTTGATTTTGGTATGCAGAAAAGAACTACCTCTCCTTTCAATGCAGTAAAGAAAGAAGAGAAAATGGAGAATGATACAGAGGGGGTTTGAGGTATAGAGCAGAGGAGAAGAGGAAACCTATGGCAGAATATCTTAATTTTACCACTGAAGTAGAAAGAAGGCATGATCCTTTGTGGACAAACAGTAGGGTCAGGTAAGTAAGTGGTTTCTTGCCTTGGCCTCTCTATGATTAGATCCCTATGTAGTAGACTGCTTCCAAGTCCTCTAAATTTTTGCCTCATTTCCCTAACATTCCAATTCTGAACAATTATTGGATTAGAGGATGTGAACTCAGATAATCTAGTTAATCTACTCTTTTTTTTCTGTTGCATACAAAACAAAACAAAACTGAAGCCCAGAGAGAGATGACTATTTTGCCCAAAATCTCAAAGGTAGTGACAGGTAGGAATGTGAACTTAGGTCTTATGATTCCAAAACCATTATTCTTTCCTCTGTACAATGCTAACTACTGTTACAGTACTTTTCTACCTCATCATTCCAGGGATTAAACTCCTATTCCTGAACTCTACTCACTATTGATAGTCCTGTAATATCTGCTGCTTCTTTTCCATAAAGATGACTGCCTCCCAACTGGCACTTTAATCTCTTGCTTATTGCCAAGACTTCCCTGATACCTACTGCCCCCTACATGAAAAGTCCTTTGATCATCTACTGCCTGAAATACCCCCAACCTTGTCTACTGCACACTATAAATATTTCTAGTCTCTGGAGGCTGATCATCCTGATTTGGCATATTTCCTTCAAACCTTATTAATGATAGATTCATTATAGGGTTCCAAGTTGCTTTTCATGTTTTGGAAGTTAAAATTGAACCTATATTTTTAATTGCTAGGAAAGTCAGAAAATAATATTTAATTTCAGGAATTATCTGGAGAACTCCTGGAAATCCCTTCCAACATTGAAAATTTTAACCTTCTATTGATGTAGAGAATTATCAATGTAGCAGAAACAAAATCTATAATCTTTCAATGCTGTTAAAATCTGGAAATCGTGTTAAGGGTGTGGAAATTTCTTTGCTTTTGAGATGTAAAATGACTCCTATTGTTTCATTGTTTAATGTAAAATTTGTATCCTGGCAGTCTTCAAATTTTCACCTGGTTACATCACATAAGGGGGGAGGGATTTCCCCTTTTGCCCTCAGTACCCAGATAAGGGACAAGGATGAGCTGGACCTTAGTTTGGGGAGGCCACAACTTCACCCTGTCATAAATTGTTGACCCTTTGGGAGGAAACATTTTAAACCAGTTTACTTTGCTAGATTTCATAATAAAATCTTGAGCAGTTTTAATATCCCAGAGAGTACACAAATTCTTTTTGCTTTTCAGTGGCCCCCAAATTCTATTCTTATCCAGTTACCCCAGATCCATCAACAACACTATGACATTAGTGTATGAACCAGAGGAAATATCCTACAGTCTAAAGAAGTTCAGAGAGACATCATTGTAAAAGAGATAGAGAACTAGCCTTGTGCTCAGGAATATGCAGATTCTTCTCCTGCCTCTGACATAAATTGAGTGTGGGAGAGGTCTGTCATTCTTTCAGTGCTCTAAGCAGCTTTCAGGTCTAAAAATTGCTGGAGGGAGTTTCTTTATATGGGAGTTCACAATATCAGTGAAATCCAGTCCTATCCCTAATCTTAAATTCATCCCTAGGACCAAGTTTAATGATTTTCCTAGGGTCACCCAGCTGGTTAATATCAGAGTCAGGATCTGAACCCAATTCTCTACTTATTAGGACACGATATTTTGACATTTGTAAAAATAAATGGTTGGAATAATAAAATAGTGATGTCATAGAGAACCATTTGACATTTAAACATTCCAAGGTCTTCTTAGACACCATGTTTCAAAGATAGGAATCTATTAATACTTTCTAAATATGAAATTAAGTGGAAAGAGCACTGACTCCTGGTGTCAGGAAGACAGGAGTTCAAATCCAACCTCAGACACCTGCCACTTACTAGTTCTGTGACCTTGGGAAAGTTAGTTAACCTGATTGCCTCACATCCAGGACCATCTCCAGTTGTCTTGATCTATATCTGGCCACTGGACCCAGATGGCTCAGGAGGAGAACATGAGTCTGGTGACTTAGCATAGCACCCTCCCATTCATATTCAATTTATGCACTTGTCACGGCATCACCTCCCTGAAGTTTTGGTATTCTTTGAAAATGGAGGATAAACATTAAGACTTCAGGTATACCTGTAAATGAGAAAAAAAGTAATGCTAAGATGTCATGGTTATACATTCATTTTAAAAGTTAAGATGGGAATTTTGTACCATTTTCAAATTAGGAGCCTAAAGGGTTCTTCATTTTTTTCTTTGTTTGTTTTTTTGCATCATAGACCTTTGTTGGCATTCTAGTGAAACTAGATTCTTTCTCAGATTAATGTTTTTAAAACAAAATACATAATAATCAATTGTATAGGTATGTATAATAAAAGTATTTTTTTTTAAAAAACCATAGATTTCAACTTAAATATCTCTGCAGGTTTAAAGGGACTTAGGGATTCCATTGCAGAGAGATTGAAGAAGGAACCAGAGAGATCCCAAAGACAGAGCACAGACTTTGTAGAAATGAAAGAATGGTTTACTGGATATCACTTGCAGCCAATGGCATACAAACAAGTTTGGCACAAAGAGTGTGTTAGAAAGAATAATATGAAATCAGTATGGAAAAAGGTCAGAAATAGATGAGGTAGGGTTTGAAATGCCAACTCAGGTATTTAAATCTCCTGCTAGAACACCCCATTATCTTAACTTTGAGGCTTTTATGCCACAGTAGTCTTCTGGAGAAAGGTCCAATCTTACCTTCATCGTCTTCCATTTGTTTTCAGCTTTGACTCCTTAATAATCAAAGAGACTAACAAACCCCAAACAAACAATCCCAGAACCTTAAGAAAAAAAGACAATTTTTTTGGTGTCATGGACCCCAGTTCAGTGAAGTTCATAGACCTCTTTCTCAGAATAATGATTATAAAATGCATGAAATAAAATATATAATTAAAATGAAAAATAATTTTCTTTAAATGCAAATATCTTGATTACTATTTTTAATTGTTATTTAAGCATGGGTTCTGAGTCAATGATCAATTGTCCTAGAGACAATAAGGGGCCAAACAGGCAGTGATACAATATGATCATACCCAAGCTTTAAAAATATTTTTTTGCACATTAGTGGAGAAGAGATTGGTAGATTTCAGAGTATAAGGTGGTGGTGAATGGGAGTGCCTATGGTAATGGTCTGTGTGGGTAGAGAGGAGGGGACAGATTTAAGATACATTATGGCAATAGAGCCAGTCTGGGGCACTGCAATCATATATTCAGCTCACATTAAAAATTCCAAATTAAGAAAGCTTGGGATCCTTTTTCTTATATTTTCAGTGATAAGCAAATGATCACTAAAATGGATATACATGCAGGATGATGAATTTTTCAATCCCAGCACCTCTACTCAGCACCCCCTATTAAAATGTAGAAGGGTATGCATTTGTGTACATCAAAGGAGTACTCACATTTAGTAGGAAACTGTAGCTGTTGGAGTCAGTGGAGAAGATAAATACTTCAGGCTCTCTAGAGAACATTGCAGAATTCATATTTCCCTTCCAAATAACTGTTGTCCTTTGTCCAGAATTCATAGGACATCAAAGTTGTTAATTGACCTATTACGACATCAGTCCATTATCACTTTTCTAGATCTCTGGGATGTAGCTATGTTTCCATTTTTAGTGAATGACTCTCCTTCCTTTTGCTACACTAAGTTATTGAAGCTAAAAATAACCCAGAGGAATGCCATTTGGGACAATGGCCACCTGTTGAAATGTGAGACTGATAGTATTGCCAGGTATTGAGGGTATTCTTTTTCTCCAATGCATATTATGAAAATTTGTGATAGAATCCTCAAGATTTGAATGGTTAAAGAAGACAGGACCGGTATTTTCATTTTTTTTTTTGTTTTTTTTTTTTGTATTTTTTTTATCAGTCATCATAAGACCTATGGCAACAATGGTGAACAATGAAATCTCAAGCCATTCTCCTTGGTCTCTCAGGACAAATTTATCGCCATCCTCGGCAGAGCCTGCATCCAGTTTTCCAACATGGGTGTGCACCACACAAAGGGTATTGACACTGAGCTTTTGGATAAGACATGAGAAGAACAGCATTTGATTGTTAAAGGGCAGCACGTGCTCACACATGCTCTCACACACACATTCTTCCCCCATCCTGGCCAAAATCAGGTCGTGAATTTCTGACTCGCTGTTGTTGTTGTTGTGAGAGAAAAATGGATCTTTCTGCTCCCTGCATACTCAGAAAACCAGATGTTATCATCACTTGATTATTTCTCTGCTGGTACAGCTTGTTTCATTTATTAAAGAAAAGACATGGTTGAAATTGGATCTATGCGATACATGTCAGCAAGCTTTATGTGTTTGTGAATAATAAACAGCTTTCAGTGTTCGGCTCTGACTCCTAAGCTATCACACTGTCATATGAGTTTATGGTCCATTGAACTGGCCACATTGTAGTGTCTGTCTCTTTAAATGGGAAAACACCTTTAAGAATAGAGAAGGGGGTTGGGTGGGGAGGTGGAAAAAAAGATACAGTTCTCATTTCACAAGGAGTAGGGGGAAAAATGCTTTTGTTCAGTTAGGGAAAATGGACCATGTCTCATGGCTGCTGCAGTTTAAGTAAACATAAACTCTGGCCCAAATAGCATAACCATCATTTCCTCAATGCTAGCAGCACAAAACCAAAATATAGTTTTATTTGGCTAACCCCAAAGTAGGATGTGGTTGCCAGCCTCCAAAACCACATGATCGAGTTTCAAGCAGACGCCACTGGAGCTATCCCCTTGTCTTATGCAGAAAAGTCATAACTGCGTTGACTCTACACCATCATTATGTTTAAAAAACAGCTGTAACCATAACAACAGGTACCTTCCTCTGAATCCTATAGGCCCTTGTGCCCTGTAATGTTCAATGGACAATCTCTCTTGCTTCTACGGCTCTGCTGATAGAAAGGCAAGGATGATGTTTAGAATGGCACAGCTGACAGGGGGTGGAGAAGGAGAATTGCAGACTGATGTGGGAGAAATGACCCCATCCCCTTTGGCATATTTCACATTCTGCTCTGAGAATGGAACATCTGGAAACAACTGGCCTGGGATCCATCTTGAGAAGCTACACCTGGGTCTCCTTGGAAATTTGCTTTGGTAAAAAGCTGATCCAGAGAATAGGAAAGGGCCAACATATGGTGACAACATGCCACCATTTTGTTTGTCTCTCTGATTGGGAAGGAATACTTTACCAACTAGTAAGATTGTTCCCTCTTCAGATCCACTTCAAATGTCTTGGGGCCTAGAAATATAAAATCCTGACTTCAAGACTTTATTGCACTTTTATGTTTGGGGGGTGGTGGTGGTGATTTATTTGTTTACTCCGGTGGTATTGTTTCTCTCCCTTGCAGGAGAGCCAGTAGGCAATGCACACTCTGGTGCCACCTCTGTGGGATGGACAGTTGATAGAGTTGGGCCCCCCAAGTTAATGACTAGCACTATATTCAAAAGCTCATTTGGTTTGGTTTTCATCCAGTGCTTCAATGCTGTTGATGAGAGGGAATTAATTTTATTGAGAACAACTCAGTGAATTAAAAGAAAAACTGCTCACTTGGCTGGAAATGCTTGGACAGAAGGCAGAGCAGCCGGTCACATTTGAAACACTTTACATCTCAGAGACTTTTTTTGAGGGGGAGGTGACAAATGAGGTGTGCGTGTGTGTCTGTATGTGTGTGTGTGTAGGGGGCAGCTTAAGCTACAAGGCAACTATTACAGGGTGGTTTGAATAGCAACAGAGGCAAGCTGCAACCCTTCACTCTGATTCCTGGGTCTCCTGCCCCTTTTGTCCGATGATGAACTGAATCTGTTCATGATCCCCCCCCCATCCCTCCCACACACCCCATCCCCTTCACTTCAATAAACACCCAATAAGAAGCTAATCATCCCATGGTGAATTGGAGAAGAAGAAAAGATGTTCAGGGAAATGTTATGGTCATAGAAAACTCCTTAGCATTGGAACCATCTGGTGCCCTATGACAACAATGCCCGTGATAATTGAGTGCCCAGCAGCTTCTTTGGGGAACAAATAATGGGCACTCACCCTGATTTGTATTCTTTACACTAGTAATTCCTCATCATTTCACACCACATCTGCACATTTCCTTGATCAATACAGTGCTACCAATAAGTGACCACACTTAATTAAGCCCACAGCATTCTTCTCCAAAGAGAAGAAAAGTTTGTGTGGAGGCCCGAGAAGCACAAATGAGATTGTAGTGACCGCTGTTTTGTGTGCAGAATTGAGATTGATGACAATCTCATGCCACCAAAACACCCCTCAATCCCTTACCAACATGGAGGCGGGGGAGAGGGATAGACTGTGAAAGCATCAAGCAAATCAACAGCTGTGTATAATGTGGGGCTTTCAGGCAAACAGGCTCCTGGAGGAGGTGATGGGCCCCTTTTGTCATGTAATCTGGCTTTTGAAAAAGTGTTACAATTGATTTGATTTGATGTTTAAGGTGTTCAGCCACTAGTGTATCATTAAAAACCCTTTAAGAAATTGGAGAATAGACTCCAGAACCAAAGGCTGTTTTGGTCCACTAAAAAAAAAAAAAAAGGAAAAAAAAATTTCCACTTTTAAGTTGACAGAGGGAGCTTGGGGTAAGTTTAGAACAAATACAACAGTTTTTTTTTTCTATTAATCACCAAGATTAAATGATAGAAGTAACTAAAAAGGCCCAATTTACCAAAATGAGAACATGTTTCATTTTTAATTTAACTCATTGGCTCCAAGGCCTAAGAAGGTCGTGAAGATCAATTCTTGAACTAGCAAGGGGTCATTGAATCCTCCCCTATCCCTCTAAGTGATATTAAGCCCCCAATTGGGAATGCAGCAAGAGGAATTTGAGTCCTAAAGGGAAGGATACTAAAAAGGCAAAGCCCAGCCAGAAAAGGGATAATTCAAGAATCAAGGCCTTCCCACAGACTCTCTGCTATCTTGGTCAAAAACAAATTAGCAACTTTCCCCTCACTTTCTTAGATGATAAGAAGGGACTTGGAGTCAGGGCTCTCTGAAGATATTTTTCAGAACAAGTGTCAAAATACCCCAAAGCTCTCTGAGGGTCACTTCACACACACAGTGTGCCCCTCATTTGTTTATCTAAATGCTGACAAATTGCAGTATTTTAACAACATCTCTTTGGTACTGAGCTTCATTTGCATGGTCTGCCCTCTATCATTGAGCTGATAATGAGCCCGGGCATAGAGCCCTCATTCATAGAGCCTGACAGTGATGAATACCAAATAGGAGATTTAGGTAGTTAATAGAAGAATATAGTATTGTGCTAAATCTCTTTCTTTTTATCTTCCCTGCTGCTCGTTTTCAGCCCTTTCAAGTAAACTGCCTCTCCCTCCCTCTCTAAGAGTGTCTTTCACCTCATTTTCACTTTTAATGGGAGCATATTCCACCCCATACACTAGTCATAGCTTCTTTTTGGGCTGTGGCAATTGTCTTCTCCAGTTTATCCCATTGTTAGCCCCAGAAAAATGCCAGTATAGATTGAACGGTGGGACAGCTTTGCCTGTCAACTAAGGGAATTAATAATTATGGAGCACTGCAGAACATGACAGCCTTCTGTCCTGGCAAGACTCCTACAGTCTCAGAGGGGGTCATTGGTTCTCCTTCAGGACTCCGATGATTCTTTTCCAGGAAAATAATGTATCCAGGGTATTCTCTTGGCCCACACTCAAATGCCTGCAGTTTGGGTGGGTTATGGTCGAGTTTTCAAAAAATTTTCAGGAGTGATCCAGCTCAGATGAGATGAGTGATCCTACGTGGGTGGTTGGTTGCTCCAGTGTCGATTTCATATGTGCCCGCGGCAAACATAATTCCTTGTGCTCTTTGGAAAGAAAAAATTTTGGTAACTGAGCACTCCAAAAAATCCACATAAGCTCTCGGAGGACTCTAGCTGTCAGTCCACTCCATCATGCCTGGGCGGTTGTAATGAGTGAGGGCCCTGAGTTAATAATGAATTAGACTTGTCATATAGGCATTCCCAAACTTATGTGTACCAGACTGATGACCACTCTTTTTACATGTATTCTTTAGGTGGTGCAGTGAATGGAGTGCCAGTGACCTGGGTTCAAATTTGACCTCAGACACTCAGCAATTATTAGCCGTATGACCTTGGGCAAGTCACTTCACCTTTATAACCTCACATCCAGGGCCATCTCCTTATTCAGATCTGATCACTGGACCCAGATGGCTCTGGAGGAGAAAGTGAGGCTGGTGACTAGTACAGCTCCCCCTCACTCAAATCCAATTCAGGTACTTGTCAGGGCATCACCTCCTTGATGTACTCTTCTTAAGAATGATGGAAAAACATCATCATTGGCCAGTTCCTCTCTTCTCTCTTCCAATGGCTTCTCTTTGTTGGTTGGGCTCCTGAGCTGCAGCCCATGCTGGGTTGGTTGGCTGGCCAACCATTTGACCCAACCTCTATCTTCCAAAGCTTTGTTTGTCCTCTATCTCCCTTAGTTTAGATCTGAAACTTATTGCTGATGGTCTCATTTGAGTCTTAAGGTCACTTAACTACAATCTTTTGGAAGATTCTGACCTCCCTGTCCCCTTCTCCACCAATATGTTAGGCTTACTCTATTCTTACCTCCCTCTGCTGAGGGGTGTGACTACCTTTTCCTGATAGGCCTATTACTTTGTCAGCTAGAATTATCAGTGAGGTTTGCATATGGCCAGGGTGGAAGTTCCAAGTACCAATTCTATTTGTTTCAGTATCTGACATAGAACATATTAAGTTGGAAATCATCTTTTTGTTGTTCTATTGTTTTCAGTTGTCTCCAACTGTTCTGGACCCCATTTGATTTTTTTTTTTGGCAGAGATACAGGAATGGTTTGCCATTCTTTCTCTAGCTCATTTTACAGATGCCAAACTGAGGCAAATATGGTTAAGGGACTTGTCCAGGGTCACATAGCTAATAAATGTCTGAGATTGGATTTGAAGTCAGGAAGATGAGTCTTCCTGACTCCAGGGCCAGCATGCTCCCCAGCTGGCCACCTAGTTTCCCAGAAGTTACCTAGTCTAACTCATTGTTTTACAGATGAAGAAAATAAGACCAAAAGAGATTAAGTATCTTGCCAGGAGTAAAACACTTAAATGACAAACTTTGACTAGAATCATCTCAAATTGAGATCTAGAATTTATTCTATAGTATTATGAGAAAGACAGAAAAAATAATTGTGAGGGGAAAATGTATGAAGTCTACATCTTTTTCCTACTCTTTATTTTATAGATGAGAAAATTGAGTTCCCAAGAAGTTAAAGGACTTTCCCAAGGTGGCGAAATCAACAAAGGTAGAGTTTGAATTCAAATCCACTGACTCTAGACTTAACTACTTCTTTTCTACTACCTGGTATAATTGTTCTATTAGTATCTCCAGTGCATGTAAAGTAAGTCTTAATAATTCTTTTCATTCTTTGATTCCTTTTATTACTATGCCTTGTGAGACTAAACTATAGAGGAAAACAATAAAAAGAAATACTTATTTTAGAATCTAGGAAACTATATATTACCTTCTGCATGAAGGCAATATGTATTACACCTAATTGCATTAGAAAAAACCATTTTCATCTGACCTGACAAGCATGAGGTCAGAACTAATGATCTACCTGTGGAAGAAGAAAGTAGATGTATTGAAATGATAGTGGACCTGATATAAAGACCTATTAATAATTTAATTCAGTTGGGAGATGGAAGTTTGAGAAGAACCATTGATCTGAAATAGAAAGTATGCTAAGAGGTATCATATGAAAGAAGACTGGAAGGGTAAGTGGAAGCCAGTTTATAGATGGCCTGAAATGTTAGACTTTGTGTTATATTAAATGATCTCTGGAGTCCCTTCTAGCTCAAAAAATTCTATGATTCTATGAACTTCTAAAGCCCTTAAAAGTGCCCAGATGTCCTCTTCAGAATCTCCACAGATGTTTTCATCTACCTCCTCATCTTCTTCTAATTAAGTTGCTTTCCCTTCAAGCACTAACAGTCAACTTAAAACACACACACACACACACACACACACACACATACACATGAACACACACATACACAAACTTGGCTATTTCTTATTCAATTTTATTGTCAGAATTATAGACTGTTAGAGCTGGAAGGAATTTTTAAGATCATTGAATTCAATCCATCTTTCTTATAGAAGAGCAAAACAGACCTAAGTTCTTATTGTGAGACAAGGACAATGTCAAGACTTGAATCTAGGACTCTGGACTCCTAGATCAGGGCTCTTTTCACCATATCATAACATTCCAGGGCATCTTTCCGGCACTAGATGAGGGATCTTCTAAGGAAGGTTGAACCACAAGGATGGAGACACTGCTTCTTCTTCCTCTCTGCTCTCCTCACCCTTATGGCTCAACGGGCTGTTGAGATGTTGAAAATGATATCTATGCAAAGAGATGTTAATATTAGAGGCATTTCTCACACTTGAGTAAGCAGAGAGAGTTTAGGAACATAATCTCTTAATTTGTCCAAGGACAGTGGTATTAATTGGCTATGGGATTTGTGGGGAGAGGGTGGGAGAAGGAAGAAAGAATAGGATAACAAATCAAAATATACTATCCTCTAACCAAATATTTTAACTTTATTCCTAATTAGACATTCTGCCAGTATCCTCTAAATTCAGGACTCTGGAATAAAGCATCAATTTTATTACAGCTCTGAAGATGAGAGAGGCATCCTATATTCCTCAATAAACAAAATTGTTTTCCCTCTCTCCTCAACTTTAAAGAATACCCTACTCTTACAAAGAGTTTTTAATTGCCTGAACCTAGATTCTACCAACCCTTTTCCTCCTCTAGACTCAAACTTTAACCAATTTATTGTGAGTTTAATCCCCAAAATGTCATTCTTTGGCTGTGAGGATTCTAGATTGCCCATATATGTGTGTATGTATGCATGTTGCATATAGCTGTATTTTATATATATATATATATATACATATATATATATATATATATATATACATGTGTGTATGCATACACATACACATTACACATAGTGTGTATGCGTGGGTGTATATATAAACTGAAATCTCCAGTTCTCTGATGGAGTGATTTACTGATGATACTTTGTTATCTCTTAAACTGGGAAGTAGTATGACAAGATAAAAGTTCATATTAATCATAAACTGCACAAAATTATGTCATGCTGACTTCAGGTGATTAATTATCCTTGAATAAATGAGGAGTAGTCATTTCTAGGGGGGGAATTTTTTTTAAAACCTCTTGTCAACCACTAGAAAAATACTAATTACTACTAATTATTCTATTGCTCTATTGAGACTAACTGGATAACTTAGGATATTACACTTAGACCTGCTAAATGACTATGGCTGTAACATTTTGTAAAATTCCTGGATAGCTGTTGTTCAAATGGTTTATTATCTGAAAGTTTATTGAATTTCCTCTACAGAAAGAATGATATATCATCTTTTTAAGATGATGAAAGCATTTAATCACCTTTAACACTGATTTTATAGGAAAACATATCTTTTTGTCCAAACAACTGCATCACTCTAGTTAGTAGGAAGGGGATTGTGTGTATGTTTTTCTTTTAGTGATGATGTTCAGAGCCAATATCCAAATATACATATTACCTAATAGATAAACAAGCCAAATATTTTAATGTACATGAATTAAAATAGATAAAAACAAAATAGTCATTCTCTCATCTGGATGTTTCTATATGTCCAAATATCTGTTGCTTCACATACAAGAGATTACCATCTCTGTTATTCTGTTGTCTTTCAGTTCAATTCATTTCCCCAAAGTATTATTAGGTACCAATATGTTTTAGTTACTAATGATACAGAGACAAAAATAAAACATCCCCTATCCTATAAAATGTCACCAGTTTTCTAGTTTTGAAATCTTCACAAAACTCTCAAAACCAGACTAATTTATTTTCTTTTTCATTTGAAAAATTAATATTTGCTACAAGGCAGAGTATTTTAGGATTGAATATTTTGGGTTCTGATGAATAATAGTAGAGTATAATGACTCCAGTCTAGACCACAGAAATTGAAACCATCCACTTTAACTTTCTCATTTTATGAATAAGGACATCGAGGTCTAACAAAATTAAGTGACTTGTTCAAGGTTGCATAGTTAGCATAAAAGGCAAGATTTGAATCTAGGTGCTCTAGGTACAAAGTTCATTCTTTTTTTCTACTATAATGTACTAATTTCTTACAGAGATCACTGATATGACATTGCTATTTAGGTGACTGACTAAAATGTTCATAGATGTCTTCACATGGGCAGCACTGACCATCTACACAAAGAAGTATCCCATAATAACTATGTTTTTATTTGAAAAGATTAATAAATTCTGATTTTTTGGTGTAGAAACTTCTCCATATTAATGGCAGATTACAAACTATAATTTCTTGAGTTTTTGAGTCTCAGAGAGCTTAAGTGGCATTAGTTATCTACTGAACTACTTAAGAGTCTTGAGTCAGGATTTGAATATACAGATATAACTAAGTACTTATTTTTATTGAACGAAGCATGATGGTTTTTACTTATTGTCAAAATTGATGGATTTCCATTTGGCCAATGACAAAGCATTTATTTTAGACAGTTAAATGGTTTGATCTCTTGGTAAATTGGGCTTAAGAACACAATGAGATTAGGTGTAAATAAATCTATTTATGCCATCTCTTTTAGAAGAGATCACAATAACAGATTTTATTATAATTTATTTTTATATTTATTATAACATTCCATCTTGCTGATAGGATATTAGAGTAGAGTACCGTTTATCTGGAAGATGTATTACCTGGTAGTTTGGTCATTAGGGCTTCTTAAGTTTCTTCCTAAGACTAACATTCTTTGATGCATGCTAGGCTCACCAGGCTCAGTGGAAACCAGCCATCTGCTCCTTTAGTATAAAGATATGGTCAGTACAAGCTTATGCATGTGTGGTTTGCAAGTCAATGATCATAGTGTGCCTGCTCTGGCCTGTCCTGTGTCATTCCTATAGGGTTTGGAGTCACTTCAGAGCTTATTTTCTGAGTTTGGATCAAGACACAAATCTGCATTGCAGATTCAGTGTATTTCAATTTTAAATAATGTAGCCTTGGGTTAAAAAGCATATGAAACATAAATATGTCCTCAAAACTGAAAATACTCATGTCAAATGCCTTGTGGAAACTGATGGAGGTGGGGTGGTGTAGGGCAGGAATGGCATGCATTTGTGACCTCTTCATGTCATTTAAAAAAAAAGATATAGGCAAAAAAATTTAACTAATTTTTTGCCTCATTGGGTAGTTTTGATAAGCATGAATTATATAGAAATTCAATAAATATATTTCATAGTTATATAAAATTATATATAAATTTTACATTATATATAATTATATATTTATATATGAATGTATATATCTAATCTATATATCTATATCTATCTATCTATCTATCTATAAAATCATTGAATATTGGGAGTCCAGGTTTTGGCTCTAGTCCTGTTTATCTGGTAAGTACCTTCATGACATTCTATAAATCTGTGATTTTAGGCAAGAGTTTGGCACCTAATTTGTTCTTTGAAGGACCCAGAGTTTCTACATGGAAGCAGTGAGGAATGAGTCCATTGCAGACACTGGAGACCACCTAGGTAATAGCATGGAGGTGGAAAGTTGAAAAACAAAAGTGTAATCAACAACCATTAGGCAGTTGACTGGATCAGAGCTTGTTTGAAAGACCATCTTTGAAACTAGACTGAAATGGGAGGTAGGTGAGAACTTTGGAGATCTATCCTGAGGAGTATGTATTTTATATTAGAAGCAAAAGGGAAATGGATAGCTAGGTGATGTAGTGGATAGAGTACCAGCCCTGGAGTCAGGAGGACCTGAGTTCAAATCTAACCTCATTCACTTAATAATTACCTAGCTGTGTAACCTTGGGCAACTTACTTAACCTCATTGCCTTGCCAAAAAAAAAGAAGAAGAATCAATAGGGAACTGATAATACTAAAGCAAACTGACAACTGCTCTAAAATATATGGACTTTGAAAGTTTCTGGCATATTGGAAAAATGAAGTGACTTGTCCAGGGTCACTCAACTCATATGTGTGTGTCAGAAATGGGATTTGAACTCAGGTCTAGCTTTAGGATGGGTAGTTTAGTCTATCCACTCTTCCATGCTTTGGTGTCTCAGATCTATGGTTTAGGAATATCAATTTGGTAACCATGTGAAAAATAGATTGGATAGAGAGGGGGAAGACTAGAGATTAATGTAATCAATTAGGAGTCTATCGTTTGAGCAAAGTTGAACAAGAACCAATTAAATTGTTTAAGCTAATAAAATTTCAAGTCTTATAAGCTAGGTTCAAAGTCACTCTTGATTTAGAATCATGTTGATCACACATCTCTGTTAGAATGACAAGAGGACAAAAACAACATGGAGTAAAACATAAACTTTTACAGCAAACATAGGACTTCTTTCTGAAACTTTAATCGAGATTCCTGTCTTTCAGATTCCTGTAAGATAATGTCAGGACCAAATCCCTTTTCTCTGACTGTCACTGTAGCCTTTTAGTGTCACCATTAAAACCCAGTGGTCATTGGTTTCCTTACCTCCCAGGGTGGTGGGGTTGGGGGTGAAAAATGGGTTGTGAGAATGTGAGTAGGAACCAGGTTACAACCACACTGAGGCCTCTGAAGCCCTTGTGCTATTTGAAGGTATCTAGGTCTCAAGGCAGAAATTTTGGCAAAAATCAATATTTTGTTTTTATGTGCCCTAAAATTATTCTTGGGTTCACCATTAATACACAACTTCCATTTAAGACCCTTTGAAAAGTAGAAATGTAGCCCCGTGTCCATATTTTCTCCCAATCTCCCAACAACATTATTGAATGCATAAAATTACAAATCTTAAACAACTTCCAAGAGGAAAATTCATCTAGTCCCCTTACTCTTTTTTGGGTTAATAATATGCAAATTACACAATAAAAAAAACAAAACAAAATACCACAAGTTATTCCCTCCCTCTTATTGGATGCCATTTTGATTACTCTCTGGCTACAGCAATTTAGCTGCCATGTAAACGCTGACTACATGCTACCTTATGATGTCTTCAATTATATTAATGTCATGATTGTCTCATTTTGATGGGGCAATATAGACACTTTCCTATTGGATATTAGTTACTTGGAATTTAAAAAAACTAAAATATTTCTCAGACATACATACATATACACATAAACATACATGTATATATATACATATACACATAAACATACATATATATATATGTATATAAAATCTCTCTAAACTCTCTTCCATGGAAATTTCATCTAATCCCACATATCCAGCTATCACATCTATTAAGATGAAGGACAAAGCCAAATTTCTTCCTATGAACTTAATCCCAGTATTACATTTTCAACTGCTGGACCACAGGACACCTACCCATTAATATCTCATTAGCAACTAAAAATTCACTTGTCCAAAACTGACTTTATCAATTTGCTTTTAAAGTATTCCCTCTTCCTGACTTATTTCTATCAATGTCCCCCCCCCCATCTTCCCCAATACCTAAGCTAGAAACTTCCTCTTCATCATCTTTTATATCCTCAGTCAACTCTATTTCTGAAATATCCCCCCCTTTGTCTGTTCCCCCCGCCATCAAAAATTATCTTTCACTCTTTTCTTTGCTGAATAAACATGTAAGTTAATGAGATACTTCATGTAATTTAAAGAGAAAACAAGGAAAGGACCATTTTTACAACTAATATTGTACCTTCCTATGAATTGGTTGAAGGTGCTCAGCAAAGGATAGTTACACTGATAGTTATTTTGTAGTTTTAGAACTGAAAGAGATTTTAGAAACTGAGTCCCAATTCCCTCATTCTCTATGAATGGTGGAATTTTTTTGAAGCAATTGTGATCTCATTTAAGAGTCACTGAAGTATTCATGGACTAATAAATATAGAGCAGCAATGGGAGCATCTAGAGACCTTAACAGTCTATAGGCAATTCTTCTCTACTTTGGACTCTACTTCCATTTAGACTTTCTAATGATATAGTGATCCCGACTATCTTAAAAATATCTCAGAGCTAACTACATGATTGATTCATTCCCATATTCAGTTATCTTATGGTTTAGGGTGAGGCAGAGTGAGACAACCATAACAAATGCAATTCTCTTTTGGAAAGTGGGTATAGAGGTTTGCCCAAGGTTCCTTTCCTTGACCTTTCAATACTGCCAATCATGGTGAAGCATAAAGAGTATTGGGATGATTGTCAGGAAATTTAAACTAGCCATGTAATACCTTGTCTAAATTCTTCTATCAGGCTGTTCTATGAGTGAGAATATTCACTCCCCCCAATGGCAGTACAGTCTGTCCTTTCTTCTCATATGCTTTTCATATTCCCTTATAAATCCTCCACATAGGCCTTACCCATTTTGCTTGGGGGTGGCAGAGGGCTTCTTATAGTCTTTTGACATTTTCAACATGAATCTATTAAGGGAGCACACGGGCTTCATAATACAGACTCAACATCTATTTTGAGTTGTCAGGGATTTTAGAGTGTATCTAGTCCAACACTTTAACTTTACAGTTAAGGAAACTGAGGCCCTAATTAAGTAACAAACTCAAGGTAACGCATCTAGTAAGTGATTATCTCTGTTAAGAATACAACTTACAGTTTTTTATAATATTTTACAATTTACAAAACATTTTTTCTTCACAATTTCCTGGATAATGTATCATTACACTCATTTTGTACATAAGAAGATTGACAAGTGAAATGACTTGCTCCTAGTCACACATCTGGGAAATATTAGTGTCAGTATTTGAACACAGGTTTCCTTCTTCTAAATCCAATGTTTTTCCCCAGTAAACATCACAGCGAGGTAGCCTTGGGCAAACATCATACTCTTTTTAGGTCTTGGCTCCCTCATCTGTGAAATAAAAGGGCTGGACTAGTTGGTCTCTTAAGGTCCTTTCCAACCCTCAAAGTCTATGATTCTATGATACACAATTCAGGGAAAAAAAATGCCTTAGACGAAATGCTATTTTCCCACCCCCTCCTCATCTCTCTTTATAAACATGGTGCAACAAAGACAATTTCAAAGGAGTTTAATCAGTTTGAGAGCCAACATGTTTGAGAAGAGAAAATTTTATGTAATGGGAAAGACTTTTAATGAGGAGGAGCTGAACTGCAGTGAACTGCTTCAGATTTCATTTCTAGCCCTGCTGAAGAGTAAACTTTGGCACCAAGCTTAATGTGACTTCATAGCGCTGTATGATACGTAAGAGTTTTTAACTGGACTTCAACAGGTAGCTATCCTAGCAACACCCACCAACCAACCGGCATCCCCTCCCCAACAAAAAAGACAGCTTTCAGAACATATCTGGTTATTGGTAGTGTACAAGTAGTAGGGAGCTGGGGTGGAGGGAGTGAAAGGACAGCGACTTGAATCCCAAGCTGATTAAAAAATGTCTTATTTCTTGTAAACAACTCCATCTGGAACCAGTAAGCACTATGGGTCTGCGCCAGCCCTCACCTCCTCCTCCTCACATCCCAGCTTTCCTGAACAGTCTCCAACAGCAGCCATGGCTTTCCATCGCCTCTCTGCGCCTGGGGTCGGATCACACCACCCCTGGGCCAGCAGCGAGCACAATCACTCACTCTGAGTCATTACATAAGCTGGAGTAGATGATCTATTAGACCACAGAAAATTCAGCTACACTAACATTAAAAGTCTGACTGGAACCCACAAAAACAGTAATATTCCGACTTAGGAGGCCGAGGCTTCCTCCTCAGCTGAGCCCAAACAGCTGAGTCCTCCCCCTCCTCTCCCCAACCCCCAGGCTGAGGAGATCCAATCTTTCCCGGGATCCCTGAAGCTCTGAGGTCTAGACCTTAGGACAGTTTCTGGCTTTGGGTAAAGTACATGTTTGCCTGTTGACTGAATGACTTACTAGTAGTCTTCAGCAGGCAAAAAGAATAAAAGTCCAGGACTGACTTTCTGAATTGTCCCCTTGAAGTCCTAACAGTGGCAAGGGGAGTGACCCCTTCCATCAGAGGGCTTATGGTCCAGGCCTATTTCTGATAACCACTACATTTATGACCTTGGAGCAGTCACTTGATATGCCTCAGTTTCCTTTTCAGTAAAATGAATGGGTTGGACTTCTAATGTCTCTTCCAATTCTATTTATAAGGTCTCTGATTCTAAGATTTTATATAGCTATTTTTCCCTTATGCATGTATTCTTTTTAATAGTATCAATCGTCATTACTCATCTCAATTTTTGTGTATTTGTTTAATGTCACTAATTAGATTGGAAGCTTCTTGAAGGAAGAGATCTAGTCTTAAACTCATCTTCATCTCCTTAAATCTTAACCACTTTAATGAACCCACAAGATAGACACTGAATTATTCTGTATCCTAATTGATTAGTGACAATGTGGTAAAAACATCTGGCATCTCACATGTATCATGAAATTGATTGTCATCATTCCTCTTAATTTTTTATAGGGTAAAATTTATGCTGGCAATGTTTCACTTTTCCCATTTGTGACAGTAATCTAACACTGGCTTAGAAACTTGTTGATATAGCAAGTGGCTAAATGTCTAGTCTCCAAATGACAGATTTCTAGGGCTGCAAGTACTCTCAAGGGTGCCCAGAAAAGTATACCAGTTGCCAAGATATTGTCTTTCCCCATGTATAAGATAACCCTTTCCCCAAAATTTTGGGGTCTAAAAACTGGGAGCATCTTATACAATGGTTATAGATGTTTTCTTTGCATTTCCTGCTTTTTCATGCTTATTTCACATTTGTGACCGGTATATTAGGTTATGTTTTTGTCACATTCTGCCCAGAAATGGCTCAGAAACAATTTTCATCCAGTGATAAATTTAAGTTCAAAGTAATCCAGTTTGCAAAAATGAATGGAAATGGGGTGGCTAGGTGGCACAGTGGATACAGCACTGACCCTGGAGTCAGGAGTACCTGAGTTCAAATCTAGCCTCCGATACTTAATAATCATCTAGCTGTGTGGCCTTGGGCAAGCCACTTAACCCCATTTACCTTGCAAAAACCTAAAAAAAAAAAAAAAAAGAATGAATAGAAATTGTGCTGCTGAATCTCAGTTAGATCCTCCTCCAAAAGAAGAAACCTTCCTAAAAATGCCCAGCAGAAGAAGGCCATGAGAAGCAAGTCAGCAAAGCCTGAGTTAGAGAAGGAATGGAAGAGATGGATTGAAGAGTAAAGGGCCAGTGGAATTCCTGTGTCCAAAAGATGGTTCATCAGGAGGCAAGAAGAATTGTTGATGAAAAAGAAGTGACTGATTTTCAAAGGAGGACACAACTTGTGCTTCAGGTTCATGAAACAGAGTGGACTAAGCATGCGTCCATGCACCAGACTTGCTCAAAAGATGCCTGAAAGTTAGGAGCAGAAGGTCCTTTAATTACATGATGAATAAAACTTGAGTTCAATAAAACTTCATGTAATACATTTTCCCCAAAATTTTGGCCCCTAGAATTAAGGTGTTTCTTATATATGGGAGTGTCTTATACATGAGGAAATATGGTAACTGGATTTTCTTCAACATTTCTCAGTTCCTGTAGTTCCATTGGTGTCTCAGTCACTTCTACATGTTTTAGCATAGATTTTTGTTATTGTTGCAATAATTTAAGTAGTGCATCTCTCTTCATAGCCTCATCAGTTGGATTTTTATAACTGTCTCAGTAAGCTGATTATTTTTTAAGACATTCTTAAATTTAAAATTAAACCTAATTTTTTAATTAATTGAAATTGACTACAACTAAAATTGATTTTGCCTCCCTCTAATCCCACCATATGCATAATCAAGCAAAATAAATTCCCTCATTGGCTATATATAATATTCCATCATATTTATATGTGTATATACTAATATCTCTCCATATATTTTTATGTATATATTATCTATATGTACATGTTTCATTCTATACTTTGAGTCCATTACCTTTTTGTAAAGAGTGAGAAGGAAGAAGGGAATGTATATTTTATTAAGTAAACACCTATTCTTTGTCAGACACCGTGCTTAATTTGATCCTCATGACAACCTTTGGCATTGGCTGCTATTGTTTATCCTTATTTTATGACTGAAGAAACTGAAGCAGATAGAGGTTCAATGATTTGCCAAGAGTCACATATGTGGTAAGTGTCAGAGGCCAAATGTAAATCCAGATCTTGTAACTCCAAACATATTACTCTATCCACTGCACTCACTACCTATCTGCCTAGAGGAAGGAAGCATGTTTCATTAAAGGTCTTTCATTATCTGTCCATCCATCTATAGGGATGGTCATTATATTGATCAGAGTTCTTATGGTTTTTAAAATAATTTATTTTTAAAATCTGTTACTGTTTAAACAATTCTTGTTCTGTTCATTTCATTCATCATCATACAAGTCATCCAAATTGTTCATTTTTTATAATATTGATGTTATAGTTTTCGAGTTCTGCTCATTTAAGTTTAAAAATTTTTATTTTATTTTTAAAAATTTTGAGTTCCAAATTATTTCCCTTCCCATCTGTTGAGAAGGCAAAGTGAAAAAAAGTATATTTAAATCAGTATTCGGAGCTCATAAGTTCTCTCTTTGGAGGTGAATGGCATTTTTCATCATGAGCCCTTTGAAATTGGATCCTTGTATTGATTAGAATAGCTAAGTCTTTGACAGCTGATCATTGTACAGCTTAGCTCTTATATACAATATTTTCCTGATTCCATTCACTTAATTTTGTATCATTTCATGTCTTTTCAAGTTTTTCAGAAACTATCATCCTCTTTATTTCTTATAGATGCTCATTTCAATTTATTTCAGTTCACATGTTTGCCATGTCATATGTTTATAGATACACACACACACATATATATATATTTTGTCATCTACCTATATGTTCCTTTATTCTTTTTTGTTGTTGTTTGAGGTACTTTTTTTGCAAGGCAATGGGATTAAGTGGCTTGTCCAAGGCCACACAGCTGGGCAATTATTAAGTGCTTGAGTCTGGATTTGAACTCAGGTACTCCTGACTGCAGGGTCGTTGCTCTATCCAACTGCACCACCTAGCCGCCCCATGTTATTCTTCACTGTTTCTGAAATCTGTGTCTGTCAGCATAGGCACCTCATTCTCAATGCTACAAATCATAAGATCTTGATGACTTAAAGGATCATCTTTAATAGCTACTGAGGACAAAAATTTTGTCAACCTGAAGTCAACTTGGTGATAAATCTCTCTTATCATTGTGCATACTATCATTTGATCTATATAGCTGAACTGGTCTTTAGAAGAAAAATGACAATTTATCATCAGGACCTTATTCAAGGACTTTCTGGTTTGGTAGGACTCGCTAGAACTTTTATTTAATAAAACATAGCTCTTGATAACCTAGGGCTTCCTTTATGCCATAATAAGAGTAGGACTTCAATGAAGGTATGACACATTTGTAGACTAATTGAGGGCATAAGATCTGTGCAGCATCATTTGGTATGGGAAGCATGAGTCATTGGAAAGAATGCTAGTCTTGGAGCCAGAGGATTTGGATTTGAAACCTAGGTCTTTCTACCTTTGTGATTTTGAATAAATCATCTTGTCTCTCTGAACTTCCACATCATAATTATATAAAATGAAAGCATTAGAGTGGATATCCTTCCATGTCTTTGGTGAAATCCATAGTAGCAAGCTAATAAATCTTCCTATTATATCTTATCAATTATCATAGGCAAAGGTGGTAATGGCAAAATTGAGAGAGAGAATCAGCAGTGAAGAGAGGAAGACCTGACTTTAAATCCTCTCTCCAATACATGAACCCTGGGTAAGTCACATAACATTTTGGCTTTTTAGACCAGAATTGTCAAGCTCTAATAGATATGAGACCACTAAACCATGTAGAGGGATCTTGAAGGTCATATATTGACATAGAAAACCATATTAACACAATCTATCCTCTATTGTATTTTTATTTATTTTGTTAAATATTGTCCAATTATATTTTAATCTGGTTTTAGAAACTTGTTGGACACTTCTGCTCCAGGCAGCTCTGTAAGAATCTAAGTTGCAAAAAAACTTACTGATCTGCCCTGGCTAGTTTACTCACCATGGAATGTCAATAAAATCACAGGTCTAGTTACCCATTCCCATCCCCAATGATTATATCTGTAAGCTAAATTTTCCCTAATTATATATTAGAAAATTAGAAAAATGTGGTAGTAATCACTTTATCCTGAAGAAATACTCACTCAAAAAAATTATTGGATACAAACCACACATAAAGAGAATACTATGGATACAAAACTGGTTAAGATATGGTACTATGTTCATAGAGGTTTCTGCCTATTTAAAATTATATACACACAAATACGTATTTTAAACAATATAGATGTGCATGTAGCTATATTAATATATGCATATAGTTATAATGAATGTACATATATGTGCACAAAATATGGTTCTATCACATATGTATACACACTGATGCATATATGCACACACATATATACACATGTCCACATGTATGACATGTAGCCAAGGAGTCATTGCTCCTTGGAAGGAAAGTTTAGGAAAATTTTCACAGCATACTAAAAAAGCAAAGAAGTCACCTTGCTGACAAAGGTTCCTATAATCAAAACAATAGTTTTTCTAGAATCAAAATATGACTTTGAATGTTGGTCTATAAGGAAAGCTGAGCAGCACAGAATCTAGGTTTTCCAACCATGGTTCTGGAGAAGATTTTTGAAAGTCTCTTAGATGGCAAGATCAAATCAGTTAATACTTAAAGAAATTAATTCAGGCTATTTCCTAGAAGGGCAAGCATCTGTCATTCAATCAAGATAATTTTCTGTTAAATGTGATCCCATCATATTTTGAAGCAATAAAAGGTGGGTAGCAACTTTAATTCTTTTTATAAAATTTGGGATTTTGGGTTGACTCAAGAATTACTATCATAACTCTACTAATATAAATTCAGCCTAAAGTTATCTACTTTCAGCTTATTTCCCTAAAAGATGCAGTCATTCTCCCCTTATTCTGTGATCGAAACCAAAAAATGTCAAAAGGAAGGAAAAAAATGTAGGTAGGTACATGTCACAACAGTGTGCATGAAGCATTAAAAGACAAGCAATAGTGGGGGAAAATGTTACCAGCATATTTCCTTGTACAAATATATCTTCCTTAAGTAAAGAATGAGCATTTTAAAAACAAATGAAATCAGAGGAAAAATCATGCAACTATCTGAGCAGAAATATGGAGAACTGAGCTAAAATGATTTTTATTTTTTCCCCTGGTGAGAGACAATAAGACATAGTGTAGAGATCTGGCTTCCAATTTTGTCTCAATACTGTTTGCATGACAATGACTCAGGGCTCCAAGTGACTCTGAGACTGTTTTAGTGAATTTGAAGAGCTACAGTGCTGGAGGGAATCCCCATATCAGGAATCCTGCCATGCAGAATCTTCATATATCAACATGGATTAATTAAATTACATGTCTTCAATCAGACCCAAGAGGGGTATAGACACACATGCACATACACATATAAAAACATACACTACCTCCATTTTAGGATGGAGAGATTTTAGGAGGTCTATAAACTTGGATAAGATAAAAAATAACATCTTAATTTTAGTATAATTAATTTTTTTGTAATCCTGTGTATTTTATGAATTTGAAAACATCATTCTGGGGAAGAATTCACCAGATTGACAATGGACTTTATGAGTATGGCTTTAGGCTCTATTAAAGAAACTAGCTAGGAAGATGTAGGAATGTTGAGCATGTAGAAAATGGGAGGTAACTCCTTCACTCCACACATGTACAAAAACATATACACATGTCTCAGTCTGATTTTACAAGAATGTGTTGACCAGTTTAGGGTCTGCTTATAATTTATTTTTATTTTATTTTATTCATTTAAATTAACAAGGATTTATTTTGTCTCTCTCCTAAATTCTTCCTCCCCATAAAATAAGAAAAACAAAATACTTCTAAAAAATATGCATAATGGATCTGCTTGTAATTAAAAGACTGTCAACTCACCAAATCTTTTATTATAAAAACTATTAGAACTCATTATATTCCAATTTCTTCTTTCCCAGCTGAAAGTAGTCAATAGTAATTAATCTTCCTGATTCCTTTCACAGACAAACTCTTAAGAAAAAACAAAACAAAAACAAAAAGTATCTATACTCCACTTATCTTCCATTAGTCACTTTTCAGTTTCTTTAGGTATGACTGAAACTGCTCTCTCCAAGATACTGGTGAATTCTTAATTGCCATTCTCAATCTTCATCATTCCCCAAAACATTCAGTATCTTCCACTAACCCCATTAGATACTCTCTCCAGGTTTTTGTGACTGCTTTTTCTTGATTCTTCCCCAGCCTCATCTTTTCCTGGATCATTTATTCATACATATCATGTCTTCTAATTGTGAGTAAACCTTCAAACTCCTCTTCCCCATTCCATTGTCCTAGGCTCCTTATGTGCCTATTCTCTCTTAGTGACGTCACTATCTCCGGTGGATTTAATCATCATCTCTACATAGATGACTCCCAGATGTGTATATATAGTCCTGGTTGGCTAAATTACTGGTCTACATCACCTATTATCTATAATAGTAGAACTTTTCTCCTATAGGCATCTTAACTTCAACATGCTAAACTAGAACCCTTTACCCCCCCCACTCCACTTCTGAACTTTCCTAGTCCTTTAAAGGGAATCACCCATCACCATTCTAGGCACCCAGGTTTTGTCACCTCAGACAACTCACTTTCTCTTCCCACAAATATCCTGTCAGTTATTGTGTTGTCACTTTTACCTTCCCAACATCTATCCTATTAATCTCTTCTCTACTCATGAGGTTGCCATCATGGTTTAGGCCCCCTCACATTTTTACCTCAACTGGTCACTTTTCTTCAATTCATTCCAAGTTATATGTCTGACAGTACCATAATCCCCACACATTCCAGTAACTATTAATAACAGTTAACATTTATACAGCACCTACTATGGGTCAAGTGCACGTTTCTAACAATGACATTCCCCACAAATTCCACTGACTCTATGAAGGTGCCAGACACTGTGCTAAACACTTTACAAATGCTATCTCATGGGATAGCTAGATGGTACAGTGGATGAAGTACCAGCCCTGTAGTCAAGGGGACCTGAGTTCAAATTTAACTTCAGATACTTAATAATTACCTGTGTGACCTTGGCAAATATTATCTTATTTTATCCTCACAATGACCTTCACCATTTTACAGAGGAGAAAACAGAGTCAAGCAGAGGTAAAACGATTTATTCAGAGCCACCCACCTTGAGGCTGAATTTGAACTCAGGTTTTCCTGACTCCATATCTGGTGCTCTATCCACTGCACCATCTAGCTGACTTATTACTTCAAGGATCAAGGATCCTCCATCCTCACATACATTCCATCTCCTGTTTTTGCTTCTTTGTTGAGACAAGTCTCTCATGACTAGGATGCATTCTTTTCTTAGTTTTACTTCTAGGAATCTGTTTTCTTTCAAACTAGGCTTAAGCACCACATCTCTCAACAAGCCTTCCCTTAATCCCCCCAGATCCTAGGGCCTCCCAAATTGCCTTGTATTTATTTTTGTATATATTCATAACTATACATATTCTCTCCCTAGACAGAATTTGATGTCATTGAAGGCAAGGACTAGTTCATCCTAATTCATGTTGTCTTTCTGTCCTTGGTGTTTAGCATTGTTTGGCACATGGTAGTGAGTTAATAAATAGTTGTTGATTGGTTCCTTTTATAATTATATTTCATATCATTTTATATATTACATATTTCTTGCTATTATATATATATGCATCTCCTCATCCCCTTCATGTCTTCTTTAATAATAACAACAGCTGGCATAATGGCATCGTTTTTGATCCTTATAATAACTTTTTGAGGTAAAGGCTATTATTATTCTCAGTTTACCAAGGAGCAAGACAGAGGCTAAGAGAAATTAAGTAACACTTACTTAAATAAGCACTACTGAGTGTTTAAGGGAGGATTTGAACACAAATCTTCTAAGTCAAATATTTGTCCTATGCCACCCAATTGCCCTCTTTATTAGTTTATTATCAAATGAAATAGTTATAAAGTGTTTAAGTACAGTGCCTGATAAATAGTAGTACTTCATCATTCTTGTTTCCTTTCTTGTTTTCTTCTTGCCTATGGCCTTTAGAACGGCAGCTACATGGCAAAAAGGATAGAACACTGACCTTGGAGTCAGGAGGATAGGAGTTTGAATCCTGCCTCAGACACTTGACACTTATTAACTGTGTGACCTTGGGGAAGACACCTAACCCTGATTGCCTTGCATCCAGAACCATCTCCAGTTGTCCTAATCCATATCTGGTCACTGGACCCAGATGACTTCTGGAGGAGAAAGTGAGGCTGGTGACATAGCACAGATCCCTCTCACCTAAATCCAATTCATGTGCTTCTCATGGCATGACTTCCCTGATGCCCTCTTCTTTTAGAACAAAGGACAAACATTGTAGTAAATCAGTTACTCAAAAATTATTATTCCAGACACTGTCTTAAGTGATGGGAATATAAAAAGATGGAAAAATTAGTCCCTACCCTCAAGGAACTTACAATCTAACGGGAGGGAGATAACTAAAAAACAAACATATACAGAGAAGCTCCATGCAGGAAAAATAAGAAATAATGAAGAGAGGAGAAGGTACTAGGATTAAGAGGGGTTGGGAAAGACTTCTTGTAGAAGATGGAATTTTAGGTGGGATTAAAAGGAAGCCTAGAAATCAGGGGGCTGAGTTGAAGAGGGATAAGGGAGATAAGCCAAAGAAAATACCTGGAGCTGAGAGATCAAGTGTCATTGTCAGTTTGGAGAGGGTTAAGTTATAAAGATCTTTGGGTGCCAGACAGAGGATTTTGCATTTGATGTTGGAAGAGGTAGAAAACCACTAGAGTTTATGAAGTAGAAGGGTAACATGGTTAGGTGTAAGAATATCATTTTGGTGGCAGAATGGAAGATGCATTGGCTTGGGGAGAGACTTGAGGCAGCTAGAGGCACCAGCAGGAAATTAAGGTAATAAGATAGACTGTACCAGGGTGGTGGCAGTATCAGAGGAGAAAAGAGGGCATTTGAGAGATGCCAAAGGTGTGAAATGGACATGTTTTGGCAGCAGTCAAAATAATGAGAAATAGTGAGGAGTTGGTAATGATTCTTAAATTCTAAATCTGAGAGATTGGGAGGATGGGATTTACAGGAATAATTAACTTGGCAGGAGAGGGGGGATGTGAAGGGGAGAGATAAGGAGTTAAGTTTTGAGTATATTGGGTTTAATATGTTTGCTGCACAACCACTTTATGATGTCAGCTGGAGATGTAATTGGAGGTCAGCAGAGAGGTTAGGGAAAAATAGCTATTATTTAAAAATTGCAATGATTGCTGTTGTTTAGTCAATTTTCAATTGTGTCTGACTCTTTTTAATCCCAATTAGGGTGTCTTGGCAAAAATAATGGAGTGGTTTGCCATTTACTTTTTTTTTGAGGGATTGAGGTTAAATGACTTGCCCAAGTCATACAGTTAGCAAATATCTGAGACAGATTTGAACTCAGGTCATCCTGATTCCAGAGCTGGTGCTCTATCCACTGCACCACCTTCTTGTCCACCATTTCCTTTTCCAGCAAGTGACTTGCTAGAGGTCACACAGCAAATCATTGTCTGAAGTCAGATATGAGAACTGATATGATAAATGAATTTATAGAAACTGATGAAATTACCAAGTGTAGGGGTATAGAAAGAGAAGAGAGCCCAGGGCAGAACTCTGCAGCATCTCTACAGTTAGAAGTAAAATTTGGATAAAGATCCAGCAAAGGAAACTGAGAAAAATCAGATAAAATTAATGATATTAATTTTATATGAATATATATATATATATATAAAGTTTTAAATACATGTTTACAATCTAATGAGATACAAAGTCAAAAAGAAAACATGCCCCTAAAAATTTACATTCTGAAGGGTCAGGAAAATGATTCTATGTCTCTGTCTATATTTATCCATCTGTCTCTTTCTGTCTATATCTATCAATCTAGATATCCAAAATACATTGAAAATTACTTCTAGGCAGATACAGGAGTATCCCTTTGAATCTGGGAGTAATTTCTTTAATGATTATCTATTAATTAAAACTTTAAAAGTGTGTGTGTGTGTGTGTGTGTGTGTGTGTGTGTTGTTCATGGAAATGTTGACTGTTCAAATTCTAGTCTCCATAGCTGGGGTGCTTTAATTCAGGAATGACTCCATCAGGAAATCCTCATTCAAACTTCCAACCATACAAATAGATCCCTTTATTCTGCAGAGAATCAAAATGATGCCATATCCGGCAATTAAGGATGTTGTTAGCCAAGCTGAATAGAAGTAAGTCATATTTAGGCTTTGTTGCCAAGGGCCTTCCATTAGCAGCTAGTTCACGGGTCTCTGGCCTCTGAAATCACCTGTTTTGGCAAAGACTGGGGGGCTTTGTTTGCCAGTGTGTTCTGGGGCGACCTAGCTTTTCTTTAATCTTTACCTGAGGGCAGGGAATTTGTTAATTGGCCAAGGGCAACAGCACAAATGATTAAGTGTTCTGCTGGAAGGTTATTGAGCAGTTAAAGAAAACAGTGGAACAGCTGAGGGGAATTCCAAGCATTCTGCAGTGAGCTAAATTGTCATCTGGTTGAGGGAGTAGGTGAAAAAACTCTTCAAATGTCCATTGAACTGGCAGCAGGGCAAAAGAGAGCAACTTCAGTTTACTTCTTTTCCTAGGAGAACCCTATGAAGCCATTAGCTTTTCTAAATATTAACCATTCCAGCAGCCAGGTATCTCTATCTCTGGTTCTGAAACTCAGCAGATGAAATGGTCTGGTGAGCCGCCAAGCTGGGTGAGTGAGGGGCATTCATGCAGAGATGGAACCTTGCTGAACTCAGCAAACTATAATAGCCTATTTGTCCAACAGGCAAATATTTGGGTCACCCAAAACCTGGATAAAGATCCACTTGAGGTTCCCATGAGATAATGTATGTAAAAGCTGCAAAATGCTATTGATGATAATCTACTTGGGGGCATGGTGCCTATTAGCCCAGCTGCAGGAAAGAAGAAATCACCCCAAATGCTGAGATAATGCCTGTCCTTGCCATATCCTCCCTCCCTTCCACCCCCATCAAATTCCATCTTTGTTTCAGAGCATCCAGTGTCCATGACTCATCAGACACCCCCCCCCTCCCCACAGTCAACAATGATTCATAGTATAGGTCAGAAAAACTGTATGCTAAGGGGCAAGGGTGAGATAAGTTTAGTGTTCTTTTGTCCTTCCCTTATGGGAATGATGGGTCAAATGTTCAAAGGTAGTCTTGTCTGAGGTAATCCTTCAGGGATGCTTCAGAAGGGATTTTGCAATGGGTGGGAGGTTGGATTCTATAACCATTAAACTATTTGTCAATGGAGATACTTTACCCCCAAACTGTGATGCCATCCTTTACCTTTGGTGTCCTTGTGAATTTTAGTTGGGTTATGGAGAGTGATATATTTTCTAAGCAAAGTAATTCCTGTCACAAAGATGCACTGAACAGAGATTCAAATTTCTCCACTATGATTATAAAAAGCCTTTTAAATTCCCAAAATAGCACAGTTGAAATGGATCTGAAAAGACAGACCACAGCCTTCATTGATATGTCTGGCATACCATTAGGAAACCTTTAACCAGAAGTAATCCCAATGACCCTGAGGTAAGATTTTTTTATATCTTTTTCAAAGGTCTTGAATAATCTACATTATTAAATATATTGCAGTCTTTAAGCCAAATGAACTACAGTCATGTTATTATTATCATTGACGTTATGATGAGGACAATGTCCAGCATTATTCTGATTTTTCTGGATAAGACTTTGAAAAGTTATCAAGTTCCTAAACGTTAGGCTTTAAGGAAATGCTAGACTCATTCAAGAGCTTGGAAAGAATTATAGAAACAGAGAGAGTAGAATTTGAAGAGATGTTGAAAATTGACAATCCAATTTCCCACCCAGTGTAGGAATGTTTTCTATAATATTTGTTGTAGTTTAGTTGTGTTTGACTTTTCATGACCCTTTTGGGGGAGGGGAGGGGGTTTGTCAAAGATACTGGAGTGACTTGTCATTTCCTTCTCCAACTCATTTTATAGATGAGGAAATTGAGGCAAACAGGGTTAAGTGATTTGCCCAGAGTCATGCAACTCATAAGTGTTTGAGGTTGGTTTTGAATTCAGGTCTTCCTGAGTCCAGGTCTGGAGTTCTATCCATAGCTCCCCCTAACTGCCAATTTTTATATCTAATCTAAAAACTACCAGTGATAGAGAGCTCACTATTTTGCAAGGTAGTCCATTTCATTTTGGGTTATCATGTAATAGAAATTTCTTCCTTATATTGAGCAAAATTCATAATTTCTACATTATTATTTTTTTCTGCCCTATTTTACAACACTGGCCAGGTTTGCTTTCTTATTTTGCTCAGTGATTTCAATCATATCTAACACTGTGACCCCTCCTGCCTCTTTTGTGGGTTTTCTTGGCAAAGATACTGGAGTTGTTTGCCATTTCCTTTTTCAGCTCATTTTACAGATGGCAAAACTGAGGCAAAGGTGAGTGACTTGCCCAGGGTCACATAGTGTCTGAGGCCAAAGTTGAACTCATGAAGATGAGTCTTTCTGATTCCAACTCCTCTTCTTCATCCACTGTGCCACTTGGTTTGCTTTTTTTTTCCTATGACAGTTTTTCTAATATGTGAAGATAGTGCTAGTTCCTTCAAGGATTCCTCATATGCTATGCTTTCTCCATAGTTTGATGTTCACAAGCTCTAGTTTGTTAACATCTTTTAGCATGATTTTAAAACAAAAGAAAACAAAAACCTGATCCCCAGAACTGACAAGAAGCAATATGGCACATTAAAACATTGGATTGGAGAGAGGAAGACCCAAGTTCTAACCTGCCTCTGAAATGCCATGATGATAGCCATGGGACCATTGCCACTTGTCTTGACTCTGGACTTTGAGGACTCAGGAGAAGAGAGTGAGGCTGGTGATTCTGTAAAGCTCTGCCTCACTCAGACCCAATTCACTGACTAGTCAAGACATCATAGTCATGTTGCCATGGGTCTTCTTTAAGAATGGAGGACCAGCAACAATTATATGATCATGGATCACCTAACTCTTGCGAGCCTCAGGCAGTTCTCAGACTATAAATTATAGACTGGATGGTGCTGGTGTAGAGAGTTCCCACACCGATGAAATCACAAATCTTTGACATATCCCACAAAGTTGTCATAATAGATTTCATCAAAGTACCATTTTCTTTTTATTATTTAGAGTTTAGCTGGCTGGACATTTACAGTCATCTTTTAATTATCTCCCTACCTTCCAACTTTGTCCACTCTTCCATAAGCTGCCAAAAGAATTTTCTTAAAGTATAGGTCTGATGATGTCACCTCCTCCCCTCCCCAATTATACTGCAGTGCTCCCATCCACCTGTGGGATCAAATATAAAGTTCTCTGTTTGACTTCCATATATTCTCCACAATCTGAAACTTTGATAGGCTTTTCCCACTTGACTTCCTTTACTAAACTGTCTACTTATTTCTTGAATGTGACATTCCATCATCTATCTCTATAATGGTTCTTTTCATTGGTTGTTTCTCATGCCTTGAATATTCTCCCTTTAAATGTCTGTTTTGACATCCTTGATTTCTTTCAAGACTCTGTACCAAATTCTACATTCTTCATAAAGCTTTTAGCAGTCTCCTCTTATTTACTCAATCTTCCTTCTAAGGTTATCTGCCATCTATGCTATATATTTCTCATTTATTCCTGTTTTTAATATGCCATTTCCTCCATTTGTGTGAAAGAAAGCTCCTTGAAAACAAGAACATTTTAGGTGTGGTTTTTGCCTTTCTTTTATACATATTTACAATCTGGAGCATTGTATGAGCTTAATAAATACTTTTTGATTGAATGATTGATCATGGAATATTACAGATATGCATATGCATAAGTAAGTAAATATGAAGTATGTTATACATTTCTCTATGCATACCTCAAATAGAAGTGGCAAGAGGCTCTAGTCTTTGTGGACTGAAGTACATGCCTACTAAAATGTGTAGAAGCTCACCACTGAGTCAACCATCAAGTGATGATTTTTTTCTGACCACAGCATGCATACTACACACACCATGTATACTATATTCAATAGGAGAAGACAAATCTTTGGAAAATTCAGCAGTACTTCCAACAATCTCAAGCTATTGATTACCCAGAGTTCATATTTATAATAACTATGACCTGGTGATGGTGACAAATCATGGAATTGATTGCAAATCAAGGAATATTTTGTATCACTGAAGAATTAAAATTAAAATGATTCAATGAGTAACAGAGAGACGCATTGTAGGCACCAGCAGACTATAGCATGGATACCAATTATAGCTTGAGTACCAAAATATACCTGCCTAGAAAAGAGGTGGGAAACAAAAGAGGAGTCACTAAAGTGATACATGATTATACTTGAGATTTTAAAAGAAATAGAGAAAGGATACCAATAAAACTAGAATGGATCTTATATGGAAAATTTATGGAAATTTGGATACAAGAATTTTGCATGTAAGAAGGGAAAAGTTCTGTGCTATGCTACACACACATACACACACACAAATATATATATATGTATATATATATATATATATATATATGTGCACACACATATGTATATATATTGTTTATATAATGTCATTTAGAGTTTAGAACTTAGAAGGGATAGGTAGAGTTTTTCTGCCAGGGTCTGCCTATATGGAACAGCAAGGGAATGTGTTTCTGGAGAAGCATTATGATGTGTGACAGAAGTTTCTTAGAAAGACATAAGGACATGTGAGAGCATTCTGTAGGTGGTTTTAGTTTTGTAAGCCATGCTTAGGAGAAATCTCTTAGATTAGTTGCATCATCAGTATTGGGGACACCTTTGAAAGTATTTAGTTATCTTTAACTATTTCCCTGTCAGCCTCATTCTCTTTTATATCATTCTGTTTGCTACTTGATCTGGATGGATGTCTTTGCTTCTTGGCCCACAATATCCAAGGAGAGATCTTGCTGTAAGTGTAGAAACGTTAAGTTTTTTTTTCCCCTTGGGGGTAATATGGCTAAGTGAATGGAGGTGTGTATTCATTGCTTGCCTCAATTATTCTTTTCTACTTTAGGAGAGTGGGCATTCTGGCATCCCAGTATTCAGGTCATGTGTTCAACTCAGTAACAAAGATCAGAGGAGCAAGGAATGACTTTGGAGGGTGACCTTTAAGTTATAGCAAAATAAAGAGACCTCAAAGATGTAGTGGAATAAAAGCAAAACCATTGTCCTTGAACCCCTTAGGAATATACTTTTCCTTTATATCACCTTCATCTCTAAAGAAAGTGGGATCCTCCATAGGTTTTTCCTCTGCCATATGTCAGGTAAGACTTTAGCTAAAGCATTAACTTCTAAAGTGATCTTTGTTTAACCTGCATATGTCTTAATTGTGCAGTTATTTTGCATACTATCTTCCCCCATCAGAATTCAAACATCTTGAAACCAAACACCATAGTTTTGCTTTCCTTGACATACACTAATTTTGGCACAGATCCTAGCTCATCATAAATGCTTAATAGATGATCATTCACTGATTGAATAACTGAACAATTTGGGGAGTCCATTGACTACCATGTCTACTGGAATCCTTTTCTTTATAATAGGAGAATCATTTGAAAATGGTAACACTATTGCAGAATGAAGGAAATCTTATCAGATAGGCATATGTACACACATACACATACATTCCCCCATATACACACAAACAAATACACAAGAGTTAAATATGAAAGTTAACAACTAGGAACATATGGAACATGGAATAAGGTAGATTGAACTGAGGAGAAAAAAAGAATGAACAGCTAGGCAATAAGAGAAGGTCCTGGGTCTCAGGACCTCCTATTTAAATGTAAGGGGCAGATTATAGAAGGCAATTGGGGTGAAAATGGAGCCAGAGGTGATTGTGAAATATAGCTGAGAATCAACTGGTTAAACCTGAGGAGATGGAGACAGTTGAGGAGAAGTCTCTATTCTTGTAAGTTCAAAGAACTGTTGGCAACTAGAAGCACTAGGCTTGAGGATTGTATATACTTCCTCTTGGAGTTAAAAAAAACCCAACTATCTAAAAACCCTGAACCTTTCAATTCATACTAGAACATGAGTGAAGGGGATCACCTTCAGGAATCCTTGGAAAAGAGGAAATGCTTTTGAAGAAATGGAGGAGTTATATCTCCTTTCTGAATCCCTCAAAGCTGAATGAAATAGGGACCCAATACTTCAGAAAAAATCCTGAGGGTTTTATTTGCATAGGATTTTAGGATTGTAGTTGGTATTCTCACTGAATGACCAAACATGGCAAGTGTTGCTTTTCTACTGAACTGTTTTCCATTAGTTACCTCTCAAACAATTTTTCTCTTTACTTTTCCTCTTTTTTATTCCTTTTCCTTCTTTGCTTTCTCTAACTTTCCTATTCCTTTTTTTCCTTCTCTCTCTCTCTCTCTCTCTCTCTCTCTCTCTCTCTCTCTCTCTCCTCCTCCTCTTCCTTTTTCCCCACTGTGAAAATCAGTATGAAACCCTGTTGATGGCCCTTGGAATTTTGGAATTTACTGGTTCTACTACCTTCAGAAATATTAATGATTCTTTCCACCCTAATATTCAGATTTAATCATTTAACCAGATTAAATGAAGCATGAAAGAAAGTGTTCTTTAGGATACCAAGTAGTCATTTGATGGGATGAAAATCTTCTTTCTAGGGAATAGTGTTGCAAAATATAAAAGGGATTTAGTTTGGTTAAATTTTTCCTGGGATTCTAGTAATGTTCCACTAGTACCCTCTGGATAATAGGAAGAGCAAAGGAGGCCTTCTTCAGCACCTTGTGGGAGCTCCTGTGATGATCTCACAAGACATAAACAAAGGAAAAAGAGGTTGACTAGAGATAGATAGGTTGTGATATGCATCACTAGAGGAAACTAGGAAACAAATGAAATTGCTAGCACATTAAAAGTTACTTTGCTAGAAGCATTTGTGATCTACAAATATCAGACAGAATTATAGTAGCTTATCTATTCATTATTTTTTCCTATAGTCAGTGTTTACTCTTCAAAAGTACATAAAATTGCAGTCAGTATTAGATAGTTTTAAAGTGGGTAGTTGGCTCTCTTTTGTCTTCTATGATTTTATTGTCATTTACATATCCTTTGCTTCAGGCTCTTGAAAAACTGTTGATCAATAATGGGGTAGAAATTTCAAGAAATTTTCAGATGGAAAATGTACCTGAGAATAAGGATAATTAGCTTCTAGACTCCATTGCCCAACCAGTTGGGTTAGCTTGGCCAGTCACTTCATCTTTCTGAGCAATTGTTTTCTCATTTGGAAAATCATATTTGTATATGTGTGTATGTATATTTTATATGCATGTATATATAAATGTGTGATCTCTCTCTCTCTCTCTCTCTCTCTCTCTCTCTCTCTCTCTCTCTCTCTCTCTCTCTCTCTCTCCCTCCCTCCCTCCCTCCCTCTCCCTCTCCCTCTCCCTCTCTCTCTCTCCCCCGTCTTTCTTTCTCTTCCAATAAGATGTGCCTCTTTTTACCCTCTTTTAAGATCCTATTGTGTGAGACTAACCTAAATAAATTGGCACTAAATTGAAGAGAAAATGCAAAGGCCTCCATAACTGAGTTCCAAGTTTAGGTAGCATTTCTTGAATGGTCATCTCACCTAAGATCTGAATTTCCTAACTGGCAAAACCATACACACACACACACACACACACACACACACACACACACACACACACACACACATCCTATTCCTCTGGTGATTCTCCATTTCTGTCACACAAATCAGTTACAATTTTTTGATCATCAGTTTGGTCTTCACTTACAATTGACTAAAATATTGCCCTCTAAAAATTGCAAGAAGACAGGTCTCTTCCCTGTTCTCTTATGGGCAATATTCATTTCTATTTCTCTGTACTTTTTGTGGTCTTGGAGACCACATACTTCAATGACCATTTTCCTTTTCTAAATTCTGACAATTTTCAAAATCCTGGCACTCTTTGAGGTCCAAGCACAATGTGCTGCCACAGAAATCTCTTAACCTTGGAATCATCCTGTGTTCTGTTTCTATTACTTATCTAATCCCTCATTTTGCATTCTTTTACCTCTTATTTTTCCTTTATAATTTGTCTTCTCGTTGGCATCTGTCCAACAAATTGAACAGCCCTGGGGGGACAGATACTGAATATTACCCTTCTATGTATACTTCTCAATCTAGCAGAATATTCTGGATGTAGTCTGTCAATGTAATTGACAGAATGAATAAATGAAAACATGAATCCTTTCCTAACAGGCCAGGAGTAAAATTTTAAATTGTCCTTAGAAATTTACACTTCAATGTGAAGGGAGAACACTAATGGATGTTTTGCTGGATATTGGAAAACTGGAAAAAATCTGGTGTCTGAAGAGGGGAAAAGAGAGGCAATGCTGAGAACAGAAAAGAACAAGGACTAAAGGGGAAAGAATGGGACACCAAAAGCAATACTTTTATTTCAAAATTTTGAGAAGAGCTTGTAAATACAGTGAAGTAAGGACAATGGAGATGTACTCTGATTCATAATTCCTGCCCCCTGTCATGATATCAACTCTGTAAACTCTAGGGAAGGTACTGAGAGTATTTGATTTGGTGGAATGATAGTCATTGTGAGAATATAACTTTCAACCCCCTAGAAATAGGTGGCCCAAATTGGCCAATACCATTCTAGCCAGATGGTAGTCCCAGAGGCCACTACTCAAAAGCTGTATAACACAAAGTGCCCATGGAGTCTGCCAAGAGGGACCAGATGCCATTTATGGAGAAATGCTCCACAGTGCAGTGTCCTAGGATGACGAATCCAAGAGGGAAGGAAGCAGGCCAGGAACAGCCAAGAAGATGCTGCCTGATCTTGGACTGAAGAGTTTATCTGACGCCACTTCCGTCCTGTTTCCAATTGTGAAAATGTTGAGAGAGAGAGAGAGAGAGAGAGAGAGAGAGAGAGAGAGAGAGAAGGGGGGGGGAGAGAAGGGGGGAGAGGAGGGGGAGGGAGGGGGAGGGAGGGGGAGGGAGGGGAGGAAAGGGAGGAAAGGAGAGACTATTGAAAGCTTCTCAGGAAGGAATTTCTCAATAGATCTTGTACCCTCTCAGAGAAATGTTTAAGAGAGGGGGGAAATTATTTTAAAAGTAGTTTTTTTGTTTATTTCAGTGGTTGGAGATGTGTATTTCTTTCCACTCCTAGTATTACTATTGGCAAATAGTATAAGTGGTTGGAAAGCTCACCCAGTCCTTTATTAAGACTCAATGTGACATTCTGTCTTGAGATTGATCAGATGGGATTTGACAATGGCTTAGTTTGGAGTGGTCTTAGGTGCCAACTAGTGCCTTTGAGCATCTCCCTCTGCTCTCCAAAACAGCCTGCTTTGGCCTCTTCAGTCCTCATCCAGACTTCAGTCGGCTGTGAAAGCTGGACTTCTGCTACCCTGGGACAGAACTTCCAGGTGGCCACACAGTGTATAAGAAACTTAGAAACCTAGGGCTTGTAAAGCCACAGAAAATGCCCTATAGGCTATGGAGCCTTAATCTTCCCCATAATTAGGGTATCAGTTTTCAGGATGGTTATGCTGTTAGGAAATATGAATGAAGACCGAGGAGCCCCTTAGCTCTTGAGTGTGCTGCATTTTGTTTCTCAGAGCACTTTAGCAAATGGGCTCTTATCAAAGATGGAATACAAAACGGGATTCTCCTCCTTGGTACGACCCGCCCCCAGCCTCCCACCCCTTGTTTTATATAGTGAGATAGAGAGAGGGCCTTAAGAGGAGTGATTTCCCCGGCACAGCCCCAAAGTCAGTTGTGTGCAGGGCTCAATTAACCCCACTTTGCCTTCTCAGCTTTTTTCTTTCTTCACTCTTAAAGCTCATGTGCATTTTAAAGGAAATTTAATCTGTATGAGTCTGAGTTGTTTACATCCAACTCATCAAAATGCTGTTTTGTAAGAGCGCGTTCATATCCAAGACGATTTATGAGCCTTTCTCATGAGCTATATTTCTTAGAAACGAGAAGTGGTGTTTTGCCCTAAGTAAACAGATCTGAACCTCATGAGACTTGACAGAGATATAAGGATGTCTCTTCCCCCGTCCCCATCCCCCCTCCACTGACTGGGATGAAGATGATCCCCCTTCCATGGCTGTGGTGAAGGGGGCCATGGAGCAACGGTTTGTGACGTCATGTCACTTTCTATGGTTATTCCTCTCGGGCTGTGCCTGTTGGCCCAAGAAGATGTAAACAAACATCTTGTAGCTCACCGAGTTACTAACCATGTTTGGTAATTAGAAAATGTCTCCAATTGGGGGGGGGGGGGACAAAGAGAGATCTTTGGAAATGAACTGCCAGTAATGTCATTAAAAGTGATTGTTTTAGAAATCTGTTTAAAATGCTTTACTTCCAATGAGGCCAGTGTGGTGTGGAAGCCAGGAATATAATATTTTAAATTTGTATGGGACTTCTTAGCAGTATTTTTTTGTCACCCCCATCTTCTATCTCCTTAGTTACTTCCTCTTCCAAAGTGTTATTTCCCCATTTTTCAGGTAAGAAATTTAGGAGTCAAAAGATAAACTGTCTTGATTAAAGTCACTCAATTAGTAGTCTATGTGGGATTCCCAATCTTCTTTTATAAACAGGGCCACAAAAAGGAACCAGAGAACCAGATCACTAACTAGGTAGTTCTCAGTTTAAAGAATTGCTAGTGACTGTGAAGGAAGTACTTCTTATAAGTGGGACATTGAAAAAGAATTGGATCTTTTGGATTCCTGGAAATAGATATTTCACCTAGAGTTGGAATGTGGCCTTGAATTCAAATGTCTTAGGATGGATATGATTACTAAAATTCACTTAGAAATACAAACCCATATTTGGAGAATTTATTTGATTTTCATTGTGTCCAGAAATAGATTGAATTAGAAGTAGGCTTACCAATATCTAGGTCAACATGCCTCCTGACTAGCTAGGCTGAACCCAGGGTAAACATCCAACAAGATAAATTAATCATCCTTGCCCCCAAACAAAACAAAACACAAAACTGAATGGATGCCAAAAGATTTGCATCAGCCCAAATTAGATTTCATATGATCTGTAAAATGATAGGGTATTAAGTGTGTATTAGCATAATGGAAAGGGGTAGGGAGGACGCCTGAAAAAGAGCAAACGGAAAACCCCAGCTCCTACCGGAGCTACCCCCGACGCCTTCCAAAAATCATTCGGTCTCTCTCTAATCTCCTCAGGCTATCAGGGCTCAGCTTGCCCCCAAGCTCCCACAGCTCACTTGTGTATGCAGTGACATCTAGTGACAAAGAAAATGAAATCCACTTGGAAGATTTTTCCCTCCCCGAAGTCTGGCTTAGGCTAGGGGACTGACTACAGTCAACATTGGTAAAAACGTTCCTTTCTCATCCTATCTTAACTCTGTGGAGTTGTAACATGGTATAATAACAAGCAAATAAACCTATGCTTCCTTTTCCTGTTCAATTGCCTGCCAGTTTACAATGGCCTATCAAGGAAGTAGCTGGCAAGCTATCAAACCAGGTAACTGAAAGCCTTTAGCTAAAGTACAACCAGAAAACTCAAACAAACTTCATGGATTTGATTTGATTCTTTCCTTTTGCTGTTATGTATAATTAAAATGTAAGCTACTGGTACTGACTGACTGAATCTAAACCCTTGTAGGAAAGTGGAAGGTTTTCTGAATCATCAAAGAAAAATAAATTCAATATCAATGGGATATTGCAGTGATTTCATTGGTAAAGGGAACATTTGGAGAAGAGAGTCTCTCCACCAGAAGAATAAGAAACTGTTTTAAGATATATATATATATATATATATATATATATATATATATATATATATATATATATATGTTCTTAAAGAGTTGCCTAGGATAGTAATAGTTGTCTTCAGTTGACTTGTCCAGGGACATTAAGACAGTTGAATTGCTACTGACATCCTTGTTCTGGTTACCACCCTACATTGCCTCTCAGTGTAGTTTAGAATGCTTTTAATTCTTCGAAAATTGATTATGTATACTATATTCACTTAAATGCTATGTCTTTATTAGCTTACTTTAGTTATCTGTTTCTGGGTCAGGTACTAGAATGATACAAAAATAATTTAGAATGAGATCCCTAGCCTAAAACTTTATAAATCTAGTAAAAAATTGAATAGGATACAAACAACTACAATATGAAATAGATCACTGCCCCTTAAGGAAGATTTTTTTGTACTAAAGATTTCCAAATGGGGAAGGATTATAAAAGCAATACCCTTTGATTTTTGGAGAACTTGTGAAATTTTAATATCTTTTTTTTTTTTTTTTTTTAGTTTTTGCAAGGCAATGGGGTTAAGTGGCTTGCCCAAGGCCACACAGCTAGTTAATTATGAAGTGTTTGAGGCTGGATTTGAACTCAGGTACTCCTAACTCCATGATCAATGCTCTATCCACTTTGCCACCTAGCCACCCCCCAATAGTTTTTGATAAGCACAGAAAAACCAATTTATTAAAGTTTCAATATATGTCAAAGTATGGACAGATAGCTCATTCATGCAAAACACTATTTGCTACCAGAAAACTTAATTCCTTAATTATTATTAATAAATGAACTTATTGTTTTAGATAAAAAGGATCCCTTTATTTTGTATATTCCAGAGAAAACAGTATACTTGGTTGCAATTATAGTCAGGGCTTACATAAAGTTAGCTCAAATAATATCATTTTATTATAATGCCATTAATGATCATTACCAAATATTCTAAAGTGGAGAAATTCCAGGATAATATTGCACTGCTAATTTATAACATTATTACTATGCACATAACTCCTATAATATTGATTTACCAAATTTCATATTCACTGCAATAAAATGCTTATAATCATAAAATCCGTATGGTACTTTAGAATTCATCCAATTCAACCTTCATATTTTGCAGATGAGGAAACTGAGGTCAAGGGAGGCAACTCAAGTTCATGAAAATAATCAACAACAACAAAAATAATTGAAATCTAGATCTCTTAATGCTCATTTTGTGACATTATTATCATTATTATTATTATTATTGTTGTTGTTGCTGTTATTGTTTTGTAGCTTGAGAGGTAGAAACTTACCTTTAGATTTCCCATTAAGGAAGGTGCAAAGTTAATCCTGGAATCAGGAATATAATCTAAGATTTTGGGTTAATAATTAGAATTTACATTTATATAGATCTTTATGTTTTCTACGGTGCTTTTTCACAACTTTGTGATATAGGCAGGGTAGATACCCTTAACCCCATTTTACAGATGAGGAAACTGAAGATCAGAGGGGTGGAGTGTTAGTAAGAAGAAAGGCTAGCTCCCTATTTTAGGTTTTTTAACTCCAAGTCTAGGATTCTCTCCATTACACCATACTGCAAGAAAATTCAGTTAGGCAATTGATCCAGGGAACTGTGAAATTGCATAAATTTTTGGGTCAAGACTCTGGTAGTTGTCCATATGTTGCTACAACTGTTTTTTTTTTTAATAAACTGTGTATTCACTACAACTCACTAAGAGACTTGCATAATGACTGATGGAAATAACAGTATGTCTTTCATAATTGTCATTTTCCCCTTTGGGGAGTTTTCCCTCCTTGTCCCAATGGAAAAATCAACTGCACAGTAATTCGGTGTTAAAGTTAAACTCTTTAAAATGGGAAAGTTATGAAGCACAGCTGTACCTTTCTTGGTATAATCCATGGGTTTCTAAAAAGTTGTATGTGAATTCAATTTTCATATGCTGAATCATTTTTAAAATATACTAGGGGAGTTAGCTATTTAGAGGCTCCCCAAAGTCAATCATTTTGTAAAATGAAGAATCTTTTTGTAAAAGAAATATGAAAGAGCTGAATTCAAGTATTGCCTCAAAAACTAATTGCTATGTGACCTTGGGCAATTCAGTTAGCCTCCCAGAGTCTCAGTTTCTTCATCTACAAAATGATGACAATAATAGTATCTATCTCATAGGTCTATTGTGAAACTTTGATGAGATAATGTGTATAAAGTGCTTTGTAAATTTTAAAGTACTTGTAAATGTCAGTTATTAATGTCATCTCTTAATTTATCTTTAAAAATTGAATTCTCATGGTATAGAAGGCACTTCAGAGAGCATTTATGTAAAATCCTTTATTTTACAGATGAGGAAACTCAGTTCCAGAGACTAAATTACTTGTGAAATGTAAAATAGATTTTTAATGGCAAAACAAGACCTAGAACCCTACTCTTCCATTAAATTCAACAAATATTTCTGCATTTTCTGAATGCACAATCCTTTGCTAGTTTAAATATAATGGCAAAGGATTTTCTGCTATCAAAATGCTTATGTTCTACAGGAGGGAGGGGTACAAGTATCTGCAAATCCTATTCTTCTGCAATTACACTTCATCTGAAGATGCATTCTCATTGAATTAAAGTCTTCCTCTGATTGCTTCATTAGGACATGGAAGTGACCTTGGCCTCTCTAAATCTTAGCTGGAGTAATACAAATTTTATTTAGCAAATCTTACTAACCTGGAAAAGGTATGAGTGTGGGTCCTGTCCATTTGACATAATATTTCCAAGCTCATAACTAGAAACTTGATCATTGGATGATGCCTTTTATTTTGTTTTATTTTACTACATGAACTCATGAAAAGTGAAAGGTACAAAGGGGTTTTCCTTTGCATCAGAATAAGGAGAACTCATATAAATCCACAAAATCTTTGAAATATTTATTTATATATATAAATATACTCACATACACAATCACACATTTAGTCCAATGTGGGTGAATTTCCTGAAGAGAAATCCACCCACCAAGGTAAATTCCAACCAGTCTATGATTAAATTTCCTTTAAAATGCACATCAGCTTTAAGAGTGAAGAAAGAAAAAAGCTAAGAAGGCAAATTGGGGTTAATTGAGCCCTATACACAACTGACTAAGAATTTCAGGGACTGGGGTTCTCATTCTAGTTATGATGTTTATCCTTCATTCGCAAAGAAGACCAAGACATCAGGGAAGTGATGCAATGAACATGCATGTGAACTGGATTTGAGTGAGGGAGAAGCTGTGCCAAATTTCCAAACTCACTTTCTCCCCTTGAGTCATCCGGGTTCTGTGGCCAGAAATGAATCAAGCAGACTGGAGATAGCCCTGGATGATAGGCAATCAGGGGATGACAGACAATCATTTGCCCAAGGCCATTCAATAAGTGTCTGAGACTGGATTTGAACTCTGATCTTCCAACTTTTCAGCCTGGTACTCAACCCACTGTGCCATCTAGCTACCCAAAGATGAACCAGTCAGGAGTAGTTAAATCTGAAATCTTCTGATACATATATATATATATATATATATATATATATATATATATATAAATTTTAAAAATGAAAGATATGAAATATATAAAACAGTGATAAAAAACACTCTTGAGGAACCTGTTTTCTATCATCCATATGCCTTTGCATATTTCTAGGTTAAAAAATTTACTCCCACCTTCTCTTCCCACTCCCCCTCCTCTCAGTGACAGTCCAGTTAGTAACATAATTACACATTTGTGTTAAGCATGTTTATAACTTAGCCATTTTTAATATGAAGAATTAGGATTAAGGAAAAATATATGTGACATTTAAAAAAGTGTACATGGTATTCTTTAGATTTTGAAGGAGTTTTGTTTTGTTTTTCTTCTTCTGGATGGGGATTACATTGTCCATAGTTGGTCTAATACAGTTGTCCTAGCTTTCTGAACTGCTGAGAGGAACTGCATCCATCAGGGTTGATCATCTTACAATGTTGTTGTTAATGTGTACATTGTTGTCTTGGTTCTGCTCCCTTCACTTAACTTCAGATCCTGTAATTCCTTTTTTTTATGGTTTCTTATAGAACAATAGTATTCCATAATATTCATGTACCATAACTTGTTTAACCATTCCCCAATTGATAGGCATCCCCTCAATTTCCAATTCTTTGCAACTACAAAAAGAGCTGCTATGAATATTTTGGAAGTTGTGAGACTTTTCCCATATTTTGTGATTTCTTCTGGATATTGGTCTAGAATTGAAATTGCTGGGTCAAAGGGAATGAACAGTTTTGTTGCTGTTTGGCACAGTTCCATACAGCTCTCCAGAATAGTTGCATCACTTTACAACTCCACCAGCAATGCATTAATGTTCCAGTCCTCCCACAACCTCTCCAAGATGGTTAGAAGGATAGAAATGAAATGGTTGGAAAGATCCATTGCTCATTTTTTCCTTTTTCTCATCTTAAACAGTCTGATAAGTATGAGGTGATTACTTAGAGTTGTTTTAATTTGCATTTTCCTAATCAAAATGTCTTGGTTTTTATATGATTATATATATATATATATATATATATATATATATATATATATAGCTTTAATTTCTTCATTTGAAAACTGTCTATTCATATCCTTTGACCATTTATCAGTTGGGCAGAGAACCTGTTTTCATAAAGATGTTACCCTCTACTTTGAAAGTGCTTCCTTTCTCTTAAAAAAAAAAAGCCTTTACTGAAATAGCTTCTCATTCCGGAACAATGATACTTACATGGTTTCTTGGAAACCTGCATGGAACTTCAGTAAGAAGTTCCAAATATTGCATTTTAGATGCCATATATGAGTTAATGCTGCAGAAAGGAACAAAATGTTTGCAATTTTCCCTTTTTGCAGCCATTCCTCACTTGAAAGTTTTAGGGCCCTAGATATGTTTCATTTAAAAGGCAATTTCTTGAATATGAGAAGCCTCTGGCTATTACTCCTTGTGCCAAGGCTCACTGATTTTGGAACAGCTATTTGGTTTTCAGCTCAGTAGGGAGCAAGAATTTCTTTCCAAGTCTGGATTATGGTGTAATTCCTGAGTGGTGCAGGAACATTTGAGCTGGAATTGACCTGTGAATAAGTGAAGACATTTTGTATTCAAATGACCCCTTCCCTATATATAGATGCTCATAAGTTCTAAAAGCTTTTTCCAATCATCCAGAAATTAAATTATGCTCACAAAATATACCCCCTCATCTTACAATCTCCCTCATTATTCCTAGTTTATATTTTTCCAGGCTCCTAACATCATTAATTAATTTTAACCCAGCAACAAACAACCTGATTTGTTAGGTAACACCTATGTGACTCCCCAGTAATGAAACCATTCTAGGTGGAATTTGGGAACTTCATTTCCTTTGTTACAAGAGGGGCAACTTTTTAAAATCTCAAACTATCCTTTAAATAACCTCCAGTATATCAACCATCATTGTATTCCAATAGATAACCTTTGTAGCTGGGTAAACGAGTTCACTTGTTTGCCTAATTCCCTCAACTGTAAAATGAACTGGAGATGGAAATGGAAAACCACTTTAGTATCTGTGCTAAGAAAGCTCCAAATGGGGTCACTGTGAGTCAGGCATGACTGAAAAGACTCAACAACAGCAACAGAGACAACTAGGTAGTACAATGGAAAGAGAAATCCAGTCAGGAAGATGTTGAGTTCAAATCTAACTTCAGACACCTATTAGCTGTGTGACTTCAGGCAAATCACTTAATCCCATTTGACTCAATTTCCAATAATCTGGAGAAGGAAATGGCAAATGAGGTCATGAGGAGTCAGACATATCTGAAATGACTGGAAAAAAAACAAAAAGAAGACAAAAGGATAGAATCTAGAATCTGTATTAATTGCTTTTATTTTGTGGGGAAATCTTGGTGTGAAAAATCTCTCTGCTCCAGCAAGTTGTCTTAATTAATTTAAATTCAGTAGGGCTCTGTAAGATTAAATGATATTCTTATGTTCATATAACTAGCATATATCAGAAGCAAGACTTTTTAACCCAGGTCTCCCTAATTTGGCCAATTCCTTATTTAGCCACGTTTTTCGGAAAGGTTTTAAGAATTAAGACAACATTTGATTCTGTTCCCAAAGCAAGATATTATATGACACCATTTAAGTGGCAAGGGAGTATAGGGAAAAGAAGTCTGTATTTGGAGTCAGAGGTATTAGTTCCTATTTTGGTCTTATCAATGACTACCTGGGGTCCTGAAACAAGTTATTAAACTTCTTTCAGAAGTAGTTTCCTCATTTATTATCTCCTATAATAGTAAAGTTCCTATGATTCTTAAATTAAAACTTATGATGGAATCTATTCTAGGTCCTAGGAAGGAATGATTTGATTATCAGAATGCCCTTGCTTTACCCTGTTGCATAATGGAAGTTGTTTTGCTTTTCTTTTTTGTATGTTGCTCAATTTTTCTTTTGAAGAAAAAATCTTCAATCCTCTTTAATGAAAATAGTTATCTGGAGTCTATATGTGGTTCATAAGGATCCACAATTATTCCTCTCAAAGCAACAGTAGTCTTGTTTTAGTCTAATAGCAAATATTAATATGGAACTTGTGGTTTGTTTCATGCTCCACATATGTTGATCCTCAACTTTGTGAGTTGGATACTTAAATCACTCCAATTTAACAAATGAGGAAATCAAGGCACAGAAAACTTAGATGACTTGATCAAGGTCACAAAATAAGATTCTAAGATGGGATAGAACTTAGATTTTGACTTCAAGAAGTTTTCATCAATTTGAATGGGCCTCTTAAGTCCATCTTAGGTCCACAAATCAAATGGGAAATATATATTTTAAACAGTTAAATAATTTTCTTATGTAAGTTAAAGCTATCTGAGTTATAGAATTAGTATTTTACATTGGTTAAGTACCAATACATGTAAGAATGAGCTTTAAAAAAATGTGAAGTTCTCTTCTTGAATCTACATTTAGGTTTTATTCCCAAAGGAACTTGAATTATATCTAATTCTTGCCATACAGCTACTTGGGCTACCACTAAAAGATTATGTGCTGTTGTTATTCTATTGTGTCTGATTTTCTGGGACCCCACTTGCACATTTCTTGGCAAAGATACTAGATTGGTTTGTCATTTATTTCCCTGGCTCATTTTATGGATGACAAAACTGAGGCAAACAGGGTCAATTGATTTGCCCAGACACATAGCTTTGAAGTAGCTGAGGCCAGATTTGAACTTCGGAAGATGAATCTTACTGATACCAAGTTTAGTGTTCTATCCACTGTACCACTTAGCTGGTCTTACTAAAGTATAATTAAGCTAATGAGGAACAGATTTGTATACAGTGCTTTGTATAGGTTTGCTTTATTTGATTTCTGATTAAATGGCAAAAGAACTTTAAAAAACAAAATAAAACATCAAAATAGCATCTGTTTCCCAGATTTTAAGGCTGACTCTAGTGAAAGGAATAAGACAAGAGAAGCTGTGTAGATACAGGATTACATAGGACAAGAAGATCCCTTCCATTGCTCCTAAGTATCCCATTTAGAGAAATACCTGTAAGTAAAAAGAAGTCACAAAGCACTGAAAGTTTTAGACTTTTTTAAAATTGATATTCTATTTTTTCCAAATACATGTTTTAAAAATTTTCCAACATTCATTTATTTGCCTATGTATATTTTTAAGTTAGAAAATTTCCTTCCACTCTTCCTTCTCACCCCCCCCCATAGCAAACAGTTAAGTTATTATTGTACATACACATTTGTATTAAATATGTTTACGGATTGGTCATTTTCATTATGAGGAATTAGGATTAAGGAAAAGAAATGCATAAGAGATTTTTAAAAAAGTGAATGTAGTATTCATCAGATTCTGAAGGATTTTTTGTTTTGCTTTGTTTTTCTTCCTCTGGCTGAGTATAGCATTGTCCATAGCCAGTGGTCCTAGTTCTCTGAACTTCCGGGAGCAGCTGTATCCATTAGGGTTGATAATTTCACAATGTTGTTAATGTGTATATTGTTCTCTTGGTTCTGTTCCCTTTGTTCAGCATCAGATCCTGTAACTCATTCCATGCTTCTCTAGAATCCAACTTTTTAGGGCTTCTTATAGAACAATAGTATTCCATAATATTCATGTATCTTTATTTAGCCATTTCCCCAATTGATGGGCACCCCTTCCAATTTCTAATTCTTTGCCATATAAAAAAAGCTGCTATGAATATTTTGGAACATGTGGAACTTTTCCTATTTTTTATGATTTATTCTGGGTATAGACTTAGAATTGAAATTGCTAGGTCAAAGGATATGAGCAATTTTATTGCTCTTTGGGCATAGTTCCATATTGCTTTCCAGAATGATTGCATCAGTTCATAACTCTACCAGCAATGAATTAATGTTCCAATCCTCCTACAACTTCTCCAACATTGATCATTTTCCCTTTTTTCTCATCTTATCATCTTAGTCAATTTGATAGGTGTGAGGTTATAGCTCAGAGTTGTTAAAATTTGCATTTCTCTAATAATGATTTGGAGCATTTTTTCTATATGATTATATATATATATATATATATATATATATATATATATATATATATATCTCCTTACTTTCATTTGAAAACTGTCTATTCATATCCTTTGACCATTTATCAATTGGGAAATGACCTTAAAATTTATAAAGTTGATGTAGTTTTCTCTCTCTCTCTCTCTCTCTCTCTCTCTCTCTCTCTCTCTTTCTCTCTCTCTCTCTCTCTCTCTCTCTCTCTCTCTATATATATATATATATATATATATGTATATGTATACATACACACATATTAGAAATGAGACCTTTATCAAAATTCCTAGTTGTGAAGATTATTTCCTAGCTTTCTGTTTTTCTTCTAATTTTGGCAGCATTAATTTTATTAATTCGATATAGTCAATATAATTCATTTTACAGTTTATAATATACTCTATTTCTTATTTGGTCATAAATTTGTCCTCTTTCCATTGATATAGTATTTATGGGTCTACTAATTTAACCATGGTGCCCCCATTTATGTTTAAATCCTGTACCCAATTTGACCTTATTTTGGTATAGGATATGAGATATGGATCTATGCCTAATTTTTACTATACTTCTGTTTTCCATTTTTCCCAATGATTTTTTTCAAATAATGAGTTCTTATCCCAGAAGTTAATGTCTTTTGGTCTGTCAAACAGTAGATTACTGTTGTCGTTAACTACTATTTCTTTTAAAACTATTCTGATCCATTGAGCAGTTACTCTGTTTCTTAACCAGTGCCAGGAAGTTTTGATGACTGCTACTTTATGGTATGATTTGAGGTCTGGGTCACCTTCTACTAATTTTTTTTCATCAGTTCCCTTTTGTTTCTCCAGATGAATTTTGTTTCTATTTTTTTCTAGCTATTTGGGTGAGCAATGCTTTATAATTGTGTTCATACAGTTTCTGGGTTTGTCTTGGGAGGTAAGATTCCCAAGTATTTAATGTTGTCTACAATTACATTAAATGGAATTTCTCTTTCTATCTCTTGCTCTTGGGCTTTGTTGTTCATATATATAGAAAGGCTTATGATTTATGTGGGTTTATTTTATTTCCTGCTTCTTTGCTGAATTTGTTAATTGTTTTGAGGAGTTTTAAGATGATTTTCTCAGGTTCTCTAAGTATATACCATCATCTGCAAAGATTGAAATCTTTGCTTCTTCATTGCCAGTTCTGATTCCTTCAATTTCTTTTTCTTCTCTTATTGCTAAATTGAAGATTTCTAATACTATAATGAATAGTAATGGTGATAACGAGCATCTTGTTTCACCCCTGATCTTTTTGGGAATGCTCTGAACAACCAAAAACTTAACTCAGGGCTTATTCCTTATAGTTTTTCTTGTATACTTAACTAATAGTTGGTGGAAACTTCTCAACTTTTCTTTGGAGATTTTTCCCTTTGAAGTGTGTTTATGATTATTTGCTCTGCCACTGAGATTCGTATTACTTCCTTTCTTATCCTTGCCTTTCTTCTTCTCTCCTCCCTTCTTCTTATCTTCCTCTTCTCTCCTCTCCTTTCTTCCTTTTCTTCTTTATAATATCATTTCTCTGGCTAAAATGAATGATTAGAACCCTAATTACAGATCCTGTAGAGGAAAGGACATTCCTATTACCAATCTCACCCCCCTCTCCCTGGCATTTTCCTAGCTGTCATCTGGTGATTTCAGAAATGGTATGGATAGAGATTCTAATACTAAACTTATCCTAAACTTCTCTGAGCAGCTTCATGAAGGTCCCTTCCTGAATATCCAATGTGGAGACAGCCTTCTTACAACATGATTAGGGGCAAAGTGTGGCATTTGTGGTTCTCTTTCAGAATTTTCTCTTACTTTATTAGAATCTTCCTCCCATTCAATCAAGCAACTAATTTCTCAGTGAATATCCCTTGGCTATTCAGGTTCCTTCATCAGGATTTACCTGAGGTTCCATATACTTTATAAGGTTTTCAACATCAGTTCTGTCTTTTCTAAATGATCTGTATGTCTTGTAGACTTTGTTATTTATATGATTATGATCATTGATTTCTTAATTTTTAAATCTTTATGTCCCTATTACAATTATAATTCATGATCTCTATATCTTAAATTGATTTGATGTCACACTTTAAGGATCATGGCTTTGATTGTGCCTCTGTCCTGAAGAAATAAAGACATGAAGAGGAAGAATAGACTAAATGTATATTATTAATTCCCCTTCAGTTCAAATTCTCTCTTTTCATCTCTGTGCTATTGTTTTTCATGTATAAAATATGGAATGTATCTTTGTGTGTGTGACCAGACCAGTGATTTCATTAGTATAGGGAATACATAGTAAGGAGACCCTTTTCTACCAAGCTAATTACAAATTTCTAAGAGAGTTACTAGAAGCATTGAGATATCAACTGACCTGCCTGGGATCACAAGACTAGCTAGTGTGTATCATTGGCAAAACTTGAACCCAGCTGATCTTGAATCAGAGATTGGCTCTTTATCAACTATGTCATAATGTTACAATACAATAAACATTTGTATGTTTAACTTATACCATTAATTAGATATTATGTTTCTTAATCACCCAAATAAAACTTGTCATAAAGCCATCCACTGCATCTAAGATAGAATTAACTTGACATTGGTCCAACTTTTTTCCCTACTAAATCTGAGGTCCATATCATCTGCCAAACTAGGAATGAATGAATGCCTCTTCTGTTGATTGTCATCTTTGTCTCCAAGAAGCATTGTAATTGTAAGAAGTATCTCTTGCTGCCAGTCATCATTCACACCCAAGGGTGCTTACCTCTCAAACTCATAATGTAGTCACCAAATTCATAAAAAAATTAGTATCAGGATCAATATTTATCCTCTTGTGCTCAGGGAAAGAAAGACAAAGCAGAAGGGGCAGTCAGGATCATGACATATAAAATCAATCTTATCAATAGGAGCATATGTTCTTGTACTGCCATGTATGTGTACCTAGAAATACCTTCAGGGGTGAGTAAGAGGGGAGAAAAATGCTTTCCTTTCCCACTTAGTTGAAGTGTTTTGAAATGTCATTGGCTCATATGCTTAAAAGTAGAAGGGATCTGAATTCAATCACTTAGATTTATAGATGAGAAAATTTGAACCCTGAACTTCCAATTTTAAATCTAATAGCCTATCCATTATTTACTTCCCTCCCACACAAACAGGATAAATATATTATATATTTATATGTGTGTGTGCATATTGTTGATATACATATTGTTGATTGTCGTTTGCTTTTGAAGAAGACCAATGCCATCACATCTTGACTTGTAAATGAATCAGATTTTAAATGAGGCAGAATTGCAAACAGTCATTAACCTCACTCTCTCATCCAAGTCATAGAAGTTCAGTGGAAAGACTGAAATCAAGATGGCCCAGGATGCAAAGGATGATCTTGGTATCTTTGATGTTGACCAGACTCCAAGAGCTCCATAGAGCCTGCTTCAGCCACCTTCATGACTGTTTGAACAAATTCTTCTCATTCACCCATTTTGCTGGGGAAGGTCTTCATATGCTTGGTATAGATATTCCCTGAACTCCAATAGTTTTGAGGCCTGTTGTTTACCCTCACATTGATTTACCACAGTATAGCTGCTATGCCAAGCTACAGTTTCTTGGAGTCTCAGGTGAGATTTGGGTGAAAGGTAAACATCAAGGGTGGATAAATAGCCCTGAAAAGCATTCTATAAACCTTTATACCAGGTACACATGTATATTTATGTACATTTATATATTAAATCTATAGGTACATATATAATATATATAAAGTATTAATTATAATATGAGTAAATCTATCTATTGCCTCACAATATATGTATTCATAGGTGCTATTATCATTTCCCTCTTTACAAAGGAGGAAACTGTGGGTGAGAGATCTTATAGACATTTGAGGTAGCATTTGAAATCTAGTTTTCCTGATGTCATGTAAATACTCTAGCTATATACTACAGATAGCATCCTGGAGAGATAGGAAGACTGTGTTCAATACATGGGAAAAGAAAACTTAATTTAAAAAAAATGGAAAATTCTTATTACTTTGAACAAATAGTTTCTTCAACTTCAAAATGGATTAGGCAAGGTAGACCTAGATGATCTTTAAGTTCCTCTTCCAGATCTAGATCCTATGATCCTGAAAACTTTTTTATTTGGAACGATGGGAACTGACTGTAAATTATTCATCTAAGAGAAATTCATTGGATAGTTTTAGAATTTTTGCCAAAATGCCCCATTTCAGTGAAAATCACAGGGATAAAAATCTGTTAGTAAAAGTTCACCAGCTCTAAACCATTATAAATGATAAAAAATATACAGATTCTAATCTTTAAAGAAAGAACATCAATTCAACAGAACAGATCACTCCTACCTAGGAATATGTGCTCATTAGGCTTCTAGATGCATGTGTATAAAATGTCAAAATGGAATTTGATTCTATTCTAGTCTGGAGTTGGCCCAGTGAAATGGAATGAACTTTAGTTTCATAAAGCTCAAAGTCAGAGAACTGTCTTTTCTTCACTTCCTATATTTAACATCAAGTTTGACCCAATTGTCTCTTCCTTGTGGAGGGTAGTGCCAATTGAATATAAATTCTTAGTGAGTGTTAGGTCAAGGAGATGATTTGTAAGAACTGTGGTTCTGTTCTCCAGTCATATCATGTAAAACTAATCCCTAAATGAATAAGAATACCTTCTGCAACATACCAGACAATGTGGTTTAGCTTCTTTCTGAATGCTTTTGGTGAGAGGGAGAGACTACCATGACTTACATCAAGTCTATATTTACCTAAATTTCTTGATCCCACTTAATTTCTGATCCTCCCCATTTTTATTATTTCCTTTTTATTCTTTACATACCTACTCATCTGCTTGATATCTCCTCCATTAGACTGTGAGGTCCTTGAGACCAGAGACTGTTTTTTACTTTTCATTTTTATCCCCAGTGTGTTTCTTTGTGCCTCACACATAGTAGGCATTTTTTACAAATGTTTATTGACTGCTTTATTTATAATTCCTACCTATTGCTCTTAGCTCTGACTTCTTAGGCTTGGTAAACTAAGCTGAATACTTCTTTATCTACCAGTCTTTCATGTTTTCAAATTCCCTTAAAGTTTTGTCATAGAATAAATTATGGGAACTCCATCATCGAGGCTGCTTTACTGTGAGTGGTTTCCATCCTATTAATTTTCTGTTTAAATCATGACATCCAGAACTAAGTGAGAAGTCTAGATGTCACTTAGTCTGGGCAGAGCAGAATTGGACTTTCTTCTCCTTATTCCTGAATGCTACAGATTAGTCTTGAACTTGAAATTCATAAAACCATCAAATCACTTTCAGACAAACTACTATTTAGATAAGTCTGCAACAGGTGCATATGAAATTATTTTTTGTTACCCAAATTAAAAGCTTTCAGCATTATTAAATATCATCAGCTACATGATGCAGTGGTTAGAACCCTTGACTTGAGATCAGGAAAATGAGTTCAAAGCACCTTCTTCTCAGAATTGTTGAGAGTATCAAATGGGTTAATATTTGTGAAGTTTCTATCATGAGTCAGGTAATGTGGTAGGAACATTAATGGGTGCTAAATGGATGATGGATTCTTTCCCTGTTTATTAAGATCTGACCCAATATTCTAACCTGTCCATACTTTTTTTGGACTCTGACTCTCACCCAGTATTGCTTTGGTTTTAGGTTATATGCAAATTCGACAAACATGCCATCTGTTACTTTTTTGACATTGTGGAAACAAATGTTAAATAGAAGAAGTACAAGCTTAAAAGATCCCTTGTTCAAACCCTACGGAAATCTTTTCAGATTGACATTGATGAGTAATGATTAGATAGAATATTTAGACAGAATATTTTCTCATTTTCATGAGAATATTTGGAGAGAACAAAACTGATTATGAATTTTTAATGTTTTTGAGTATGCGACTTGGTAATGGAATTTGAACTGTCAGATGTCACTCCAGGAAATTGAAATCCCATTTTTTGATATTTTTTCAACTTGATATGGCATCATTAAATCTCATGTTTAAAGTTAAATATAGAACTAGAAACAATCTTACAGGTCATATTTTCTGATCTTTTCATTGAACAGATAAGGAAACTATGGCACATTAAAAACTAAGTCATTCTTTCAAGGTTATACTCAGCATGTCCAAAAAATTGAACTCCATTCCCTTCAATCTCTTTTATTCTTAATTCTATTACTATCAAGGGTAACTCACCCAGGTTTATTATTTAGGTGTCATCCTTAATTCCACTCCTCTCCCATATCCAATCAGCTTTAAGTTCTGTTGATTCTACCATCAGAATATCTCCCTCTTTCCACTTCTGACATTATCCCCTTCCCAGTACCTTAATACTTCATGTCATACTAATACAATAGCCTACTAGTTGATCTCTCTTTCTTAACTCTTTCCCTATTCTATTCCATCTTTCATTCAGATGTCAAAGTGATTTTCCTAAACCTCCTGTCTGGCTAGATCATCCCTTCATTCAATAAATTTTCTATTATTTCTAGGATCAAATTTAAACTCCTAGTGATGCCAGACTCCTTGTCATTCTTGGCTCTGGGCATTTTCATTGTCTGTCCACCATACCTAGATCTCTCTATTTCCTTATCTCTGCCTCTTGCCTTTTCTATATTTCTTCTATACTCAGATAAAAATAATATTCCATAAGAAGCCTTTCCTGATTTCCCTTAATAATAGTGCTTTTTCTCTGAAATTATTGCCAATTTATCTTGATTCACTAGTACATAGACATTTTCCTATGAGCTCCTTGAAAGCATTTGACTTTCTTTGTAAGCCTAATGACGAATGTTTAAAACAAGTGTCAATGACATAGAAGGGACTTAATAAATACTTGTTACATTCTTGATTCCATTAATAGTTAGTATTTGAACTTAGGCTCTGTGACTACATGCTTAACTTTCTTTCCAATGTACTGAACATGTTTTTCCCAATGATATAAATAAACATTGAATTAAGGCTTAACAGAGCTTGAAAAGGTCCTTAAGATCCTTTAGTATATGTCACAATTTAGATGACCATTAAGCTATTGGAGTGTGTAATTAGGCAGATATTTATTGAACACATATATTATTATATGAACTAAAGGAGATGCAAAAGAAATTAAATAAACACCCCATGGTCGAATCATTTCTATAGTTGGTCCACATTGAGGAGTATAGAAAATAAGTACTCATTGAGCAGTACAGATAAGTAAAAATAAAGATGATGATGAAAGAGAACATATTTCTATAGATAAGCAACAGGCAAGAAAGTGGATCCTGGGTCAGTTAGTTCCTCTCATCAGATGATCCCATAGTTTAGTCTACATACCTTTTTGAAGATCTTTATTTATTTATTTAATCATTTTTTTGAAGATCTTTTTTTAATTTTTATATTGCACAGACTAAATAATTTGTCTGGGAATTATATGAATATTAGAATTAATGCATATGTTTCCTGCCAAGATAACTTCCTTAATGGGAGGCAGGCTGCCCAACTCCCATATACTTACCTTAGCAAAATCTTAAAGTTTACACCAGAAAAATGATGATCAAGAAATCAAATGAAAAACTACATCACGTGAAAAGACCTACACAAAAAAGTCAGCTAGGATCTCATGGGCAATAAATAAAGGAGACTCCTTTAGCAAATAAGAATCAGAAGAATTAGGGGCAGGACACAAATAGTAGAGGGTTCCCCTGAGAAAGCCCCAGTGTGATGATCTTTGAAACCCCAGTGAGTGGAAGCTAGTAGATATCTTTGACCAACTTGGTTTGACCAGCATGGTTTTCTGTGATTCTCAGATGATAACCCAGAACTAGGATATCTGGGCACTACAAAATTCTAGTCTAAGGTTCCAAACATGGTTTTGAAGAATACCCTGACCCTCAAAAATCCAGGAGGACCTAACTTTAAGAGGTAAAGATCATCAGGACATAGATTATTTAGTGCAAGACCATGAAAGATTCTATCAGAAGCACAATAGAAGATGGAGATTGAATCTCACATGCAGTCCCAATTCATAAACTAAAGTTGGAAAGATAAGTGAATCAAAGAAAATGTCAATTAGTATAAAATTGCAAATCTAAAGAATCCCCAAAATAGGGTTATAAAACTCAGATAAAATGTTGCATGCTGCATATTGATGTAGAAAACCATAAATCAACATTATCTATGTTATATTCATTTTTCATTTTTTTAAAACATTTCCCAATTACATTTCAGCCTGATTCTACGGTTTCGGGCCCTGAGTTTGACATTTCTGCTTGTAGCGCCATTCCCCACCAAAGTGCAGTGAATAATATTCCATAACAACTGAAGCACAGACTCAAAAGGGGGGGGGGAAGGAATTATTCACAAAATACCTAGAAGAAATGAAGTTAGAGACTAAATAAATGAAATCAAAACTTTAGAGGAAAGAATTGGAAGAGGAATAAGTGCCTTATAAAAGAAAGTAGCAAGGTTATCTAAGAAATGAACTCCCTGAATGCTAGAATACAAAAAAAAAGAAAGACTGAAGAAAAGGAAAAAGAAATCAAAGGTTCTATGGCATAACAAGGAACAATGGAACAAATAAAAGACTGAAAAAAATAGAAGAAAATGTAAAATATCTGCTATCAAAAACAACTGTTATTGTTTCTCAGTTGATCACTTGTATCCAAATCTTTAATTGAATTTTCCTGGCAAAGATACTGGAATGGTTTGCAGCTTCCTTCTCCAGAGGATTAAGACAGATAAAGATTAAGTCTAGAGTCTCCAAAGTGTCTGAAACTGGATTTGAACTCAGTTGTTCCTGACTCCAGGCCCAGCTCTCTACTAGGAGTCACCTAGCTGCCTCTGGGAAAAAAAAATTAAGGAGGCCATTTAACAATCCTTAAATTTCATGAAAACCATTCCTTTTTTTTTTTTTTTTAAAGATCAGTTATTGTGCTGCTAGGTTTCATAGTGGATAGAGCACAGGCCCTGGAGTCAGGAGGACCTGAGTTCAAATATGACCTCAGGCACTTAATAATTACCTAGCTGTGTGGCCTTGGGTTAGCCATTTAACCCCATTGCCTTGAAAAAAGCCTAAAAAATACAACAACAAAGAGAGCAAAGTAAAGGTAAGAAAAAACAAACAAACCACTAATCACCTCCTGAAAGGACCCCCCCACCAAAAAAGAAAAAGTTCCAGGAATATTATAACCAAAATCCAGATATCTCTTGCCTAAAACAAACTGCAAAAAAATAAATTAATAAGTAAATACTATAATCTTCCAGAAAAAGTTGTTCAATTACAATGAAGACACAATCAGGATCATATTAGATTGAGCCACTTCTATTTATAAATGAGGAAATATTGAAACACAATGTTGCAAAAGGCAAAAGATAAGACTTAACCACTGGGAAAAATTTAGTCTGGGAAGCTGAATGTAATCCTATAGGGGAAGACATGGATTTTTAATGGAATAGAGAACTTTCAAGCATTTTTGATGAAAAAGTTAGAAGTGAAGAGTCCAGAGAAACATAGAAAGGTAAATTGATTTGAGCAAGTAGGATAAAACAAAAATTCTAATGTGGCAGGGATGAAGTGGGGCTGGATCTACCTTCTTCTCATAATTGGGGTACATGAGTAAAACAAGGTAACATCTGATGAAGCTCACTCTTCTCTGAAATGGACAAAGAGAGTTGAATGAACAAGTTGGAGGGATATGAATATGGATAAAAACAGTTTTTGCCCCCTTATAATTATTTGTGAGGGCAGGGGCTAGCCTTGAACTTTGTTTTTGCCTATGTGCCTATGAAAGAAAAATCTAAATAACCCCTCCTGGAGGCTAAGACTGTTTTCATTGATGACACATTAAGAAATGGAAAGGAACTGGGAGGTCATGTAGTCCAATCCTCTCACTATAAGAAAACATGTTCACAATTCTTCAGTGAATTGCTCAAGGTCATACAGGTAACAAGTAGCAGAGCTAGGATTAAAACAACTCCAAATCCAGAGTTCTTTCCACTGTACCATCAGAAACACAAATGCCATTTTTATGTGAAATGTTTTAAACTGTATAGTACCCCTATACCTTATGCAATATTCCTTGTTTCCTGAACTTCAGACAGTATTTATTGAATATTTAAACCACACCTATTATAGCATCAAACAGGGAAGAATTACTTTATGCTCTTAGTGATGGTGTACATTAGAGGGGAAATTCCCTAAGAATACTCAACAACAAGGTGACTCAGTAAATTGAAGAAAGTGTGTCTGTCTGTGGGGAGGAGGAGAGGAGTGAAGGTATGGAATGGTCAGAAGTATTTCCATTAGGAGATTCTGAAACGGAAATTTGATGGATAGTTCTAATATTTGTTCCCATTGATATTGTCTAATTGTCACTATGTAAATGAATGTAGAAGAAATACACAGCACTTATTTTCTGTATAGGCTTCAAGGAAATTTCAAGGAAATTATAGTTTCATTGGATTAAGCAAATTTACACTGAATATTTTATAGGAGGTGTTGTAAATGTTAAAGGTCAAATTAATTGAAGATGGACTGGGAGACAAACAGGCAATAAGAAAGAATTCATTATTTAATAGTAATTGTTCTAATTCTACAAATATTTAATTCTTGCTGTGACCCTGGGAGGGAGGTTCTAATATTGTTCTCTTTTTGTAGGTGAGAAAACTGAGGCAGAGAGAGGTTAAGGGACTTGTCACTCAAGTAGTGAGTGTCTGAGGTTAGATTTATACATAAATCTTCCCTAGTCCAGGTTCAACATTCTATATACTGTACCACCAAACAAAAAGGATATATGTGGAATTGAGTTAATTGAGAGATTGTAGTGTACAGTAATACAGTGTAGAATAATTTATCCAGTAAAATGTAAACTTCTTGAAGCCAGGCAGTATTGCTTTTTACTACTACATCCCAAGTACCTTGCATGTAATAAATAATAATGCTTTTGTTGAATTGAATTTTTATTGAGAAACTTCCATAAACCAGGCTTATAGGAGATATAAAGACAATTTCAATGTTCAAGGGATATCTAATCTATTAAGAGAGATATACCATGCACACTATAAATATAAATTATCAGAATGTGATTTTTCTCTGAAAAGATCCAGGTGCTATGTGAGATCAAAGGAAGGAGTGATCACTTCTGACCTGGTGTACACAAAAGGAAACTTTCTGGTTGTGATGGCCTTGAAATGGGACTGTTAAGGAAAAGTATATTTTAAACAACTATAGATACTTTTAGAGTCTGGGGTGGAGGTAGGATGCAGTGTACTTGCTGGCTGATTGATTAATTGGAATGGACCTCAGTGACGCCTCTAGATCAAACAACACCTGAAAAATTCAATCTTTCAGAACATCCTACACCTAGTTACTTAGCGAAATAGGCTATGTATGGAGTCGTTTTCACTTTTGATAGGAACATTTTGATTAGTTTTAAAATAAACCTAAATATACTTCTTCATGATTTCCAAGCATTATTTCTAGTTCTGTCCTCTGAAGCCAATCATTACACATTTATTAAATATTTACCATGAACTGGGCTCTACTAAACTCGAGATACAGAAAACCAAAGTGAAATTGTGTCTAACTTCAAGTCTAATGCCTTAACCAAATGACAAATACCTGATAAAAGTACTGGAGACTAAGATAAATTTCTTCTTTAGCAGATGAAACACTTTCTTGTCTTTCATTAAATTCTTATGTTGAAATTGAAAATAGGACTTTTTATCAATCTCATGTTCCCCATCTGGACTTTCTGAGTTTTCAGTGTTTTAACTAAAATCTCTCTTTAAATGCTCATCTTCAAAAATGTCCAATAAGGGAGCACTTATTTCCTTCTGAAATGTCTTAAGAGAGAGCTGAAATGTTGATGATGATAGAATTTCATATTTATGTAGCTCCTTAAGGCAGCATGGCATACATAGTGTATAGTCCCACCTCTGAAATATACTGGCTGTGTAATCTTCATCAGGTCATGCAAACTTTAATTCTCTAAGACTACATAATGCACAGTTGACAACTTGCATTGGTGGAGAAAATTTCTTCATGAGGGACTTCCTTGTACTAGTGACAGTACAGATTGAGTCCCTGTCATTTTATTTCTTAAGTTCTAAATAAAATAAATAACAAAAAATCTTATAAAGCCCCATAATACCACTTTTAATCTGATCATGAGAATAACCTTGTGAGCTAGATACCATTAGTATCTTTTTGTGTAAATGAGAATTCTGAGACTCAGTAATTAAATGACTTGCCCAGAGTCACACAAATAGAATAATCTGAGGATGGATATAATTGAGGAAGCTTGGTGGTATAGAGGATAGAGGGCTAGATCTGAGTTCAAAATCAGTCTGGAATGCTTAATTACTGGGTAATCACTTAACCTCTGTCTACTTTAATTTCCTCATTATTAAGCGATGATAATAGCACCAATGTCCCCGGGTTATTGTGAGGATAAAATGAAGATAATATCTTTAAGTTTTAAAATAAAAATTAAAAATGCTTACTACTACTACTACTACTACTACTACTACTACTACCACCACTACTACTACTACTACTACTACTACTACTACTACCACCACCACTACTACTACTATGGCTATTGTTGCTACTGCTACTATTACTACCACTACTTTCTTCTTGTGGATAGGAAAATAATTTCACAGTAACTCATGATGCCATGTTTAATTCTGATTAAATATACTGCTCATTTAATTGCATTAGTTTTTGGCTTGCTTCTTAAAAAATAGTCTCATTACTTTGAATTTTATTATTTATAAGCAGACATCAATTATTCTCATGGATTTCCATGTTTATCTTATCTCTTTTTTGCAGAGATTGGAAGATCTTTGTGCATCTCTTCTATTTTGTACCTGGTATTCTCAGCTTCCAGATGCCTAGTTCATTGCCCTGCATATAATAGGCATTTGATTCATGCTTGTTATGTACCAATCTGATTTTGTATTGATTCCTATGTTTGGATTGTGATTGAATTGCCAGTGTCACATCACATAATAATAAGGCTCACATATGATGAACTAAACAGGGTTGTGAACTAGGGTTTACATTTTTCACATTCTTCCCAGCAAACCCTTGAACTTCTCAGAACCTGGGTGGCTCAGATTAGTGTTCCTCAAATAGGACAGGATGCCACCTTTCCTCAACCTTTGCATTCCATGGGGTTGATAAGCTCGTGTTCTCCACCTCTATGGCAAATAGGTAAACATTTAACACATCCTGCAAATGGAGAGTTTTGAAAGGGCTGGGAAAAGGTATTATCCTTTGGACAATTTAGGAATCTTGAGTAAATTAGCAACAGGAGTCAGAGCAGCTCTAGTGATATTTGCAGCTGGAGACAGAACACTGCCCTCTGGAATAGTATCTAAATCTATTGACTAATAGGAAGCACTTTGAACACTGATGTCCTTGATGTTTCAAAATTGTAATGATTTAAACTTAGACAAACAAATGAGAATTCTCTTTGGAGGAAAATACTAATCATTGATAGGAATCAATAAGCAAGATTCATTAAGTAGGAAAATGTAATGTTTCTCCTTGCAAACACATTCATCTGAAGTAACTAGCCTCAAGATCAATATATCAGCTTCCCCTAGAAGGAGAAAACCAAAGAACAAATAAAAAATGCTGGTGCAAGAACCAACTCACCTGGAATTCTATTCTCAGAATTTGCTTGTTTCTGTGATCATGGGCAAATCATTTATTCTTTGGTTTACAGTTTACTTGCCCTTTGGACTACATGATTTAATTTGAGTGTTTTCTTTCTGCTAATTATTTCTATTTGTCCTCTATATAACCTGTTTATATATATTTGCATGTTGACTTTGCTATTACATTGTAAGCTCCTTGAAGGCAGGGACTATTTTCTACCTCTTTTCTATACTCTGCCTTTACAAGGGTGCCTGGCACATAATAGATACTTCATAAATGTTTTTTAATTGATTGATTTCAAAATTCGTTTTCATACCATTTTCCTCTGGAGTGTTGGTTGGTTAGTTTTGCTTAGTCTTTCTTTCTTTCTTTCTTTCTTTCTTTCTTTCTTTCTTTCTGTCTGTCTGTCTGTCTGTCTTTCTTTTCTTTCCTCTTTCTCTTTTCTGTCTCTCTTCCTTTTATCTTTATTTCTTGAGTTCCAATTTTATTCCTCCATTCTTCCTTCCTAGAGTGATAGCCTTTATAATAAAGAATACAAGAAAAGTCAGGTGAGAGGAGTCCAGTTCACCAAAGAATCCTGACATTTTATTCATATTTCTGTATCTGTAGTTCCTCACTTCTGTAAAGAAAGGAGAATTATGCTTTCTCAAATCTCTTCTTTGGAGTCCAACAAATTTGTTATAATTTCATAGTACTTAGTTTTGATTAAGGCCTTTCAAAAGTCCCTTCTAGTTATAAATTCTTATGCATCTAAGCATCCATGTACTTGACTTTGTCCTGAGCATTATGGTAGATAAAGGATATGATGTGGTACCTGCCCTTGGAGAACTGACAATAAGGCTGATATACATAAAGCATAACAGAGTATGCAAGCAAACTAGAATGAAATGGGAAATTGTATGGGATAGACTAAGTCCTGGAAGAGTTCCAAGAAAGGGAACTAAAGAAGGACTTAACAGAAGAGTTGGCTCATGAGCTGAGCTTTAAAGGAAAGGTAAGGTTTAGAAAATCTATTATGTAACAAATCAATTGGTACAGAAACAGTTTTTTTTATTTTGTCTTGGTTTCATCTGGTGAAATTTTAACATATTTGGACTATCAAGTTCTTGGGGGGTATTAAAAACTTCATTCCTTGAATATTCTGGGTGAAAACTTGCTTTTCTTTGAACATTGTATATCTAGGCAGCATGGTATAGTTAGAAATAACTAAGTTCAAATCCTGTCTCTGACCCAAACTGCTTAGATTATCCTGGGCAATTATTGGAAGCTCCCAAATCACAACATATTCAGAGAAAGGCAAAAAAAAGTTTCTCTTCTTAGAGAAGGTAATAGGTTGAGTGAAATTTGCAGGAAGCCAGAGAAGCCTGGAATCAGAACATGGGACAGGAGGCAATTTTCATTCCCGAGGAAAAGTGAGTGAAAATTCCCTGAGACAGATGATGGAGTATCTTGGAACAATAAGACCAGTACTACTGTCTCATAGAGTGCACAGCATGGAGGAAAATGTATGAAATCTAGAAAGGTAGGAAGGAGTCATGTTATGAAGGATTTTATAAAGGATTTTACACAATGAAGCCAAACGAAAGATTTTATATGGGATCCAAGAGGAGATAGGGAACTATTAGAGTTAATGAAGGGGAATGACATGGTCAAACTGGTGCTTTCAGAAGATTTATTCCATAGCTAAGTGGAGAATGGGCTGAAGTGGGGAGAGGAGAAACTTGAGATGGGGAGATCAACCAACAAGCTATTTCAATTGTCCAGGCATGAAGTGATGAGGGCCTGCACCAGGGCAGGAAAGACGGGGGCATGGATGAAAAACATTTCAAAAAAATAATTAATAGGATGTAGTAATAAATTGTGATGGAAGAAAATGAGTTTAAGATGAAATTCTAGGTTGCCCAGCTCTCCCAGTCAAGTTTCTAAGACACTAAATTGTAGTGAAAGTGATGATCTACATGAATAAAAGAATTTCTTCACTGGGAGTTCTCCATATGAATGAAATCATTTGTTGTTCAGTAATTCAGTCTTGTCTGACTCTTCTTGACCCCATGGACTTTTGTCCATGAAATTTTCTTGGCAAAGATACTGGAACGCTTCGTCATTTCTTTCTCTGGTGTATTCCTATTATATAGATGAGAAACTGAGGTAAATAGGGGTTACGTGCTTTGTCCAGGATCACACAGCTAATAAGTGCTTGCAGTCCTCAGATTTGCCTGATTCCAAAACTAGTGTTATATCCACCTAACTGACCCTGTATGAAACCATAGCTCCATTAAAAAAAAAAGTTATATTCCCTTCATTATTCTTCTTACATTTCTGGAGATAAGTTTAAGGCTGAGATGATTATTATAATCAACTCTGAATTTTCTAGACCATAAATGTGCATTCCACAACTATGTCCTTTCTAACACCTTCCAACTATGTCTTTTATTGTCCACAGCATATTCTTATGCAGCAGGGAGTTAGAAATGGGCACAGGGTTTATGGCATGTGTCTATTGCTTTAACTAAAAGGGAGCATAACTGCTAAAAGAACTTCTACCAAAATTTTGAGGAGATAATTCTTCTGAGTTTAAAGCTCCTCTACTTTCAAACTTGACCTTTTACTTGACCTTAGGTACATTCCTGATGGCACCCCTTTTTTGGTATTATATGGGATTTCATTGGCATAAGGAACTTCCAAAGAGGATACTCTCTTTACCCATGGAGATTGACTCTCTTCATAATATGTATTCCTTGAGATTTTCAATGATAGGCTAACTTACTTTTTCAGGATTGCACAGGCAATGTTCACTAAGCACAGGACTTGAATCAGGTCCTTGACTTCCATACTTGCTTTTGAATTACTGCATTTTGCTGTATCTTGACAGTCATCTCACAGTTGTATAATTAACCTTTTTTACAGTAAGTCCTAGTCAAATGACAAATGTTATATAGAAAAGAGTTGAAAAAGTACAAGTTAATTAGTCTAACCCTAGTAATTGAAAGCTAACCCTTCCACAGAGGGCGAAAGGGAAGATAATCATCCTCTCTCTCTCTGGAAAACAGATCTTGGGAAGCCTGGGATGGCAGGGTTCACTTTCAACATGTTCATTTCTAGAATCCTATAAAACAGTGGGGCTGCAATGAATCAACACTGAGCTATGAAATTCTCTCTTTCCTTTCCTTTATATTTGAGATGAAGAAAACATACTTTTATTTCATTTGTAGTAAAATAGTAATGGTTGTGAAATTATGATGTGCAGAAGATGAATTCAATCTAGTGTCATTTATTTGATCATGTTTACTACCAATGAAACCAAGGCAGGCTGGCTATTTTTTTCTTATTTGGAATTTATAGACACAATTTATTTAAAAAGGAAATATAAATAGATGAACTATTATCCTTTTGAAGTCCTGAAATCAAGAAGAAATCTGAAAATTGAGCTGATACAGTATTTATGTCAAGCATGGGAGCAAAGAAAATGTTGGAGTACAAATTTTCCAGATATGATAAAGGATGTATCATAGCTGACCAGGGATGTCCTTCAGAGCATGTTGTTGTACGTTGTACCTAACTCTTCATGACCCTATTTGGGGATTTTCCTGGCAAACATACAGGAGTGGTTTGCCATTTTTCTTCTAAGGAACTGGCAAACATAATTAAGTGACTTGTTCAAGATTCCTCAGCTAGTAAGTAACTAAAACCAATTTGAATTTATGAAGATGAATCTTCCTGATTCCAAATCCAATGTTCTGTCTATTGAACTATTGAAAAATACTGATCTTAATTGACAGGCAATCATCTAACTCAACCTTTTTCCTTTAGGTTTATTTCTTTGTTTGGATCATAGTAATGCATTAAAAAACTATAGTGAATGATTCCACAATTGTTCCAGGGATATGGAAGACCCAGGTTATGTTGACAGAATGCTATGTCCCTACTCTTTGGAAAGTCAGTCATAGGAGAATATCCCAGCTGGAAGCAGTTAGCAATGGTACTGAATATGTAAAGTGGACTAATCTCTATAGTCAGAAGGCAAATTGAGGGCTATGACCTCAGGGATCTGGAGATCACCCTGGTAGAAGGACTATGCCCTGACATCTGGCCACTCATCCAGGGAATGAATGAAAGTCTTGGTGGCTGGGGAAGAATTAATGATACTTTGCTACCATTTTCATGCCTGCTTAGTCGGATGCAAAATGCCAATTAGATTGATGGGAGGTTTACATTGACTAAATATCCTACAAAAATCTAGTTATTGAGGAGCAAACTTTGGGGACATTTCTATCTATTTAGAAAGATCTTCTTGACCTAGAAGTTATTCTTTGGGACAGTTACATACAGGGAGGGTTAATCAATGCTGGAAAATTACTAACACACTACTAAGAATGTTTATTAAATAATGATTTGTAAGAATGAATCATTTTACCCTTCTGCCTATAATATCAGAAGTGAGTGTCATAGAACATGTCTAACTAAAAGAGAATTTCAGGGTGTAAAGTAGAATTATTATAGTTTTCTATTACAGGTAGATTGCTTAACCAGATAAAACACACTGTTATGATCACATGCTTTCTGAAATTAGACATCTTGGATTCAAATAGGTGCTTCCAATACATTATTTGACCTACTTCTGTGTGACTCTAGAATCTCCCTAGAATTTAACAATTATATGAAGATTTTGCATCTGCTTTGGTGGAGGGAATTTTCACACTCAGAGTCCCTCATGGTATTGAAATTTCAGATTCTATGACCACTTGATAAAAAATAGTTATAGAGGAGATTCATATTTTATATAGATGCCATCTCCAGAAATAGTCTACTGCTTGGCTGACAGGCCACAGTGGACAACTCAGAGGAGGCTAGAGAGCTTCACTTAGATGAATCAATTTGGGGATCCTCAATGTATGTTTGTTGAGGCTGCTTCTGAAAGGGCTACATCTTGTTCTCATGGATTTAATCCAGTCAAGCCTAGCAAAAAGATTACTTTTTACAGAGGAGATATAATTATTTTTATTTAATTTATTGAATAGTCTTCATAAAGTCTCTGCCAAGAGAGAAAAGAGAAGAAGAAGATATAGAAAAATTGGAAAGAGGAAGTAAATGAATAAGCAAAATCACCACAATGAAATAAACTTGCATCATTTACTTCCTGGTCCTAGATTTGGAATAAATTTTTACATTGAAGATTATCCTCATTTCCCCAGTTTAGTTGTTGATTACCAAATTTCTCTAACACTGACTTTTCTCCTTGAAGCAGAGTTTTGGTATTGATTGTATTTTTTCAAGGAAAGATTTGATCCCCTTAAAACTTGTTAGACCTCCTTCCTCAATTGTGTATTGAAAGTGGCGGCTAGGTGGCTCAGTAGATAAGAGTACCAACCCTGGAGTCAGGAGTACCTGACTTCAAATCTGACCTCAGACACTTAATAATTCCCTAGCTGTGTGGCCTTGAGCAAGTCACTTAACCCCATTGCTTTGCAAAAACCTAAAAAAAAATGCGTATTGAAGATTCTATCCTATTTACCTCATTTTATTTTTGCTCAACTTTATATGCCTAAACTTTATAATACTATATTCTTTACTTTTTGGCTTTTAAATTTAGCCCAGTGGAATTGTAAGCAGCCTAATTGCTAAATTTCTCTATGACCTAGATAAATGGAGATTAGTGTTGCAGAGTCATTTTATGGGGAGACATGGCTATTTTGCTTGACCTTTCATAGTCAACAAGCATTTATAAAGTTCTTTCTAAGTTTTATACACTGTACTAAGAAGTGTGGGACACACAGAAAGACAATGAAAAGTTCTCTTCCAGCAAGGATCTCCCATTTTAGTGGGGAGGACAATGCATACTATATACACAGAAGATACTTATATATATGAATATATGAGCACATTTATACATAGATTTATATTTATATATATTTATACATATATAAATATGTATACTATATATCAGATAAAGATCTGATATATATGCAAGAATATATAAGTGTGTGTTTATATATGTGTGTATTTATGTTTATGTGTATATATATAATGGGGTGTATATATATATATATATGTATATATATGGCTATATATATGTATGAAATAATATGTGTGTGTGCATACATATGACTCAGATCAGTCTATATTTGATATTAGAATAAGATAAGACTCTAATAGATCATTTAACACTTAAAAGAAGAATAAATTAGTCATTGGAAAAGGATAATCAACAAACAGATACATTGAAAACACTCTAAACTGATTCATCTGAGTTAATCTCTGATTTGTTTATTGTGGTCTGGTAGGCAAGCAAAAGACCACTCCTATAAATCTATATAACTGTCTGTCTATCTATCTATTTGTCTGAAAGTATTTGTCTGGGAAAAGTACTGGGAAAGTTTCCTATAAGTGCTATTTGAGGAGCAAACTTTTTCCAAGGTTAAATTTGCCTCCTTTAGATAGTAAAGTCTTCCAGAACTGGATATGGTCAGTGAAAATGCATGGAGTCAGGAGATGGAGTGTTAAGTTTGAAGAAATCTCAATAGGTAAGTCTAATTGTATCATCAAGTTCATGGAGGAAAATAAGGATTAATAAGAACCTGAGACAGAGCCTATATCCTACCTATGATCATAATCTAATTTTAAGAGATAAATCTTAGGGATTATTTTATGGTTCCAGAAATAAAACAGAAT